>NW_024465119.1:0-134802 GCF_017591425.1 Ochotona curzoniae | reverse complement strand
CTGGGGCCACCAGGGGCGTGGCTAGACCCAAGCCCGGGCCGGGAAGAGGGGCGGGGCTGATGCTTGGGGACATGAGCCCCGGCCACATGGCGGCCAGGGTCCCCAGGCGCAATGCAGCTTGTCTCCTGGGAAGCAACCCACAGTCTTCACGCTCCCTCGGAAGACTGTTTTGGGGCGACTGGACCCCACGCGCGGCCCTCTTTGGGCTTAGCGTGGGCGAGCAGGTACAACCGATCCCACCCCCGGGCTGGGACCATAAGGGGCGTGGCTAGACCCAAGCCCGGGCCAGGAAGAGGGGCGGGGCTGATGCTCGGGCAAGTGATCCCCGGCCACATAGGGGCCGGGGTCCCCAGGCGCAATCCAGCTTGTCTCCTGGGAAGCAACCCACAGTCTTCACGCTCCCTCGGAAGACTGTTTCTGGGCGGCTGGACTCCCACGCCCGGCCCTCTTTGGGCTTAGCGTCGGCAAGCAGGTACAGCCTATCCCACCCCCGGGCTTGGGCCGCAAGGGGCATGGATAGACCCAAGCCTGGGCCGGGAAGAGGTTCGGGGCTGATGCTCGGGGACATGACCCCCGGCCACATGGCAGGCAGGGTCCCCAGGCGCAATCCAGCTTGTCTCCTGGGAAGCAACCCACAGTCTTCACGCTCCCTCGGAAGACTGTTTCGGGGCGGCTGGACTCCCATGTGCGGCCCTCTTTGGGCTTAGTGTCGGCGAGCAGGTACAAACGATCCCACCCCCGGGCTGGGGCCGCCAGGGTCATGGATAGACTCAAGCCCGGGAGGGGAAGACGGGCGGGGCTGACGCTCGGGCACATGAGTCCCGGCCAAATGGCGGAGAGAGTCCCCAGGCGCAATCCAGCTTGTCTCCTGGGAAGCAACCCACAGTCTTCACGCTCCCTCGGAAGACTGTTTCGGGGCGGCTGGACCCCCATGTGCGGCCCTCTTTGGGCTTAGCGTCGGCCAGCAGGTACAGCCGATCCCACCCCCGGGCTGGGGCTGCCAGGGGCGTGGCTAGACCCAAGCCTGGGCCGGGAAGAGGTGCGGGGCTGATGCTCGGGCACGAAAGCCCCGGCCACATGGGGGCCGGGGTACCCAGGCGCAATCCAGCTTGTCTCCTGGGAAGCAACCCACAGTCTTCACGCTCCCTCGGAAGACTGTTTCGGGGCGGCTGGACCCCCATGCGCGGCCCTCTTTGGGCTTAGCGTGGGCGAGCAGGTACAACCGATCCCACCCCCGGGCTGGGGCCACCAGGGGCGTGGCTAGACCCAAGCCCGGGCCAGGAAGAGGGGCGGGGCTGATGCTCGGGGACGTGACCCCCGGCCACATGGCGGCCAGGGTCCCCAGGCGCAATCCAGCTTGTCTCCTGGGAAGCAACCCACAGTCTTCATGCTCCCTCGAAAGACAGTTTCGGGGCGGCTGGACTCCCACGCGCGGCCCTCTTTGGGCTTAGCATGGGCGAGGAGGTACAGCCGATCCCACCCCCTGGGCGGGGGCCGCCAGGGGCATGGATAGACCCAAGCCCGGGCCGGGAAGAGGGGCGGGGCTGACGCTTGTGGACATGATCCCGGCCACATGGCGGCCGGGGTCCCCAGGCGCAATCCAGCTTGTCTCCTGGGAAGCAACCCACAGTCATCACGCTCCCTCGGAAGACTGTTTCATGGCGGCTGGACCCCCATGTGCGGCCCTCTTTGGGCTTAGCTTCGGCAAGCAGGTCCAGCCGATCCCACCCCCGGGCTGGGGCCGCCAGGGGCGTGGCTAGACCCAAGCCCGGGCCGGGAAGAGGGGCGGGGCTGATGCTCGGGGACATGACCCCCGGCCAAATGGCAGCCAGGATCCCCAGGCGCAATCCAGCTTGTCTCCTGGGAAGCAACCCACAGTCTTCATGCTCCCTCGGAAGGCTGTTTTGGGGCCGCTGGACCCCCACGCTCTGGCCTCTTTGGGCTTAGCATGGGCGAGCAGGTCCAGCCGATCCCACCCCTGGGCAGGGGCCGCCAGGGGCGTGGCTAGACTCAAGCCCGGGCCGGGAAGAGGGGCGGGGCTGACGCTTGGGGATGTGAGCCCCGGCCACATGACGGCCGGGGTCCCCAGGCGCAATCTAGCTTGTCTCCTGGGAAGCAACCCACAGTCTTCACGCTCCCTCGGAAGACTGTTTCATGGCGGCTGGACTCCCATGTGCGGCCCACTTTGGGCTTAGTGTCGGCGAGCAGGTACAAACGATCCCATCCCCGGGCTGGGGCCGCCAGGGGCGTGGCTAGAACTAAGCCCGGGCCGGGAAGAGGGGCGGGGCTGACGCTCTTGGACGTGAGCCCCGGCCACATGGCGGCCGGGGTCCCCAGGCGCAATCCAGCTTGTCTCCTGGGAAGCAACCCACAGTCTTCACGCTCCCTCGGAAGACTGTTTTGGGGCGCCTGGAACCCCGCGCGAGGCCCTCTTTGGGCTTAGCATGGGCGAGCAGGTCCAGCCGATCCCACCCCCGGGCTGGGGCCGCCAGGGGCGTGGCTAGACCCAAGCCTGGGCCGGGAAGAGGTGCGGGGCTGATGCTCGGGCACGAAAGCCCCGGCCAAATGGGGGCCGGGGTACCCAGGCGCAATCCAGCTTGTCTCCTGGGAAGCAACCCACAGTCTTCATGCTCCCTCGGAAGACTGTTTCGGGGCGGCTGGACCCCCATGCGCGGCCCTCTTTGGGCTTAGCATGGGCCAGCAGGTCGAGCCGATCCCACCCCCGGGCTGGGGCCGCCAGGGGCGTGGCTAGACCCAAGCTCGGGCCAGGAAGAGGGGCGGGGCTGATGCTCGGGGACGTGACCCCCGGCCACATGGCGGCCAGTGTCCCCAGGCGCAATCCAGCTTGTCTCCTGGGAAGCAACCCACAGTCTTCACGCTGCCTCGGAAGACTGTTTCATGGCGGCTGGACCCCCACGCGCAGCCCTCTTTGGGCTTAGCATGGGCTAGCAGGTCCAGCCGATCCCACCCCCGGGCTGGGGCCACCAGGGGCGTGGCTAGACCCAAGCCCGGGCCGGGAAGAGGGGCGGGGCTGATGCTTGGGGACATGAGCCCCGGCCACATGGCGGCCAGGGTCCCCAGGTGCAATCCAGCTTGTCTCCTGGGAAGCAACCCACAGTCTTCACGCTCCCTCGGAAGACTGTTTTGGGGCGACTGGACCCCACGCGCGGCCCTCTTTGGGCTTAGCGTGGGCGAGCAGGTACAACCGATCCCACCCCCGGGCTGGGGCCGCCAGGGGCGTGGCTAGACCCAAGCCCGGGCCAGGAAGAGGGGCGGGGCTGATGCTCGGGCAAGTGATCCCCGGCCACATGGGGGCCGGGGTCCCCAGGCGCAATCCAGCTTGTCTCCTGGGAAGCAACCCACAGTCTTCACGCTCCCTCGAAAGACTGTTTCAGGGCGGCTGGACTCCCACGCCCGGCCCTCTTTGGGCTTAGCGTCGGCAAGCAGGTCCAGCCTATCCCACCCCCGGGCTTGGGCCGCAAGGGGCATGGATAGACCCAAGCCTGGGCCGGGAAGAGGTTCGGGGCTGATGCTCGGGGACATGACCCCCGGCCACATGGCAGCCAGGGTCCCCAGGCGCAATCCAGCTTGTCTCCTGGGAAGCAACCCACAGTCTTCACGCTCCCTCGGAAGACTGTTTCGGGGCGGCTGGACTCCCATGTGCGGCCCTCTTTGGGCTTAGTGTCGGCGAGCAGGTACAAACGATCCCACCCCCGGGCTGGGGCCGCCAGGGTCATGGATAGACTCAAGCCCGGGAGGGGAAGACGGGCGGGGCTGACGCTCGGGCACATGAGTCCCGGCCAAATGGCGGCCAGGGTCCCCAGGCGCAATCCAGCTTGTCTCCTGGGAAGCAACCCACAGTCTTCACGCTCCCTCGGAAGACTGTTTCGGGGCGGCTGGACCCCCATGCGCGGCCCTCTTTGGGCTTAGCGTGGGCAAGCAGGTCCAGCCGATCCCACCCCCGGGCAGGGGCCGCCAGGGGCGTGGATAGACCCAAGACCGGGCCGGGAAGAGGTTCGGGGCTGATGCTCGGGGACATGACCCCGGCCACATGTCGGCCAGGGTCCCCAGGCGCAATCCAGCTTGTCTCCTGGGAAACAACCCACAGTGTTCACGCTCCCTCGGAAGACTATTTCGGGGCGGCTGGACTCCCAAGCGCGGCCCTCTTTGGGCTTATCGTCGGCCAGCAGGTACAACCTATCCCATCCCCGGGCTGGGGCCGCAAGGGGCATAGATAGACCCAAGCCTGGGCGGGGAAGAGGTTCGGGGCTGATGCTCGTGGACGTGAGCCCCGGCCACATGGCTGCCAGGGTCCCCAGGCGCAATCCAGCTTGTCTCCTGGGAAGCAACCCACAGTCTTCACGCTCCCTCGGAAGACTGTTTTGGGGCGGCTGGACCCCCATGTGCGGCCCTCTTTGGGCTTAGTGTCGGCGAGCAGGTACAGCCAATCCCACCCCCGGGCAGGGGCCGCCAGGGCGTGGCTAGACCCAAGTCCGGGCCGGGAAGAGGGGCGGGGCTGACGCTCGGGGACATGATCCCGGCCTCATGGCGGCCAGGGTCCCCAGGCGCAATCCAGCTTGTCTCCTGGGAAGCACCCACAGTCTTCACGCTGCCTCGGAAGACTGTTTCGGGGCAGCTGGACCCCCGCGTCCGCGGCCCTCTTTGGGCTTAGCTTCGGCAAGCAGGTCCAGCCGATCCCACCCCCGGGCTGGGGCCGCCAGGGGCGTGGCTAGACCCAAGCCCGGGCCGGGAAGAGGGGAGCAGCTGACGCTTGGGGACGTGAGCCCCGGCCACATGGCGGCCAGGGTCCCCAGGCGCAATCCAGCTTGTCTCCTGGGAAGCAACCCACAGTCTTCACGCTCCCTCGGAAGTCTGTTTCGGGGCGGCTGGACCCCCATGCGCGGCCCTCTTTGGGCTTAGCGTCGGCCAGCAGGTCCAGCCGATCCCACCCCCGGGCTGGGGCCGCCAGGGGCGTGGCTAGACCCAAGTCCTGGTCTGAAAGAGGGCGGGGCTGATGCCTTTGTACATGAGCCCCGGCCACATGGCGGCCGGGGTCCCCAGGCGCAATCCAGCTTGTCTCCTGGGAAGCAACCCACAGTCTTCACGGTCCCTCAGAAGACTGTTTTGGTGCGGCTGGACTCCCACGCCCGGCCCTCTTTGGGCTTAGCGTCGGCCAGCAGGTCCAGCTGATCCCACCCCCGGGCTGGGGCCGCCAGGGGCGTGGCTAGACCAAAGCCCGGGCCGGGAAGAGGGGCGGGGCTGACGCTTGGGGACGTGAGCCCCGGCCACATGGCGGCCGGGGTCCCACGCATAATCCAGCTTGATTCCTGGGAAGCAACCCACAGTCTTCACGCTCCCTCAGAAGACTGTTTCGGGACGGCTGGACTCCCACGCCCGGCCCTCTTTGGGCTTAGCGTCGGCCAGCAGGTACAGCCTATCCCACCCCCGGGCTGGGGCCGCAAGGGGCATAGATAGACCCAAGCCTGGGCCGGGAAGAGGTTCGGGGCTGATGCTCGGGGACATGACCCCCGGCCACATGGCAGCCAGGGTCCCCAGGCGCATTCCAGCTTGTCTCCTGGGAAGCAACCCACAGTCTTCACGCTGCCTCGGAAGACTGTTTCGGGGCGGCTGGACCCCCATGCGCGGCCCTCTTTGGGCTTAGCATGGGCTAGCAGGTCCAGCCGATCCCACCCCCGGGCTGGGGCCGCCAGGGGCGTGGCTAGACCCAAGCCCGGGCCGGGAAGAGGGGCGGGGCTGACGCTTGGGGACATGAGCCCCGGCCACATGGCGGCCAGGGTCCCCAGGCGCAATCCAGCTTGTCTCCTGGGAAGCAACCCACAGTCTTCACGCTCCCTCGGAAGACTGTTTCAGGGCGACTGGACCCCATGCGCGGCCCTCTTTCGGCTTAGTGTCGGCGAGCAGGTACAACCGATCCCACCCCCGGGCTGGGGCCGCCAGGGGTGTGGCTAGACTCAAGCCCGGGCCGGGAAGAGGGGCGGGGCTGACGCTTGGGGACTTGAGCCCCGGCCACATGGGGGCCGGGATCCCCAGGCGCAATCCAGCTTGTCTCCTGGGAAGCAACCCACAGTCTTCACGCTCCCTCGGAAGACTGTTTCGGGGCGGCTGGACCCCCATGTGCGGCCCTCTTTGGGCTTAGTGTCGGCCAGCAGGTACAGCATATCCCACCCCCGGGCTGGGGCCGCCAGGGGCGTGGCTAGAACTAAGCCCGGGCGGGGAAGAGGGGCGGGGCTGACGCTGGGGGACGTGAGCCCCGGCCACATGGCGGCCGGGGTCCCCAGGCGCAATCCAGCTTGTCTCCTGGGAAGCAACCCACAGTCTTCACGCTCCCTCGGAAGACTGTTTCGGGGCGGCTGGACCCCCATGCGCGGCCCTCTTTGGGCTTAGCGTGGGCCAGCAGGTCCAGCCGATCCCACCCCCGGGCAGGGGCCGCCAGGGGCGTGGATAGACCCAAGACCGGGCCGGGAAGAGGTTCGGGGCTGATGCTCGGGGACATGACCCCGGCCACATGTCGGCCAGGGTCCCCAGGCGCAATCCAGCTTGTCTCCTGGGAAACAACCCACAGTGTTCACGCTCCCTCGGAAGACTATTTCGGGGCGGCTGGACTCCCAAGCGCGGCCCTCTTTGGGCTTATCGTCGGCCAGCAGGTACAACCTATCCCATCCCCGGGCTGGGGCCGCAAGGGGCATAGATAGACCCAAGCCTGGGCGGGGAAGAGGTTCGGGGCTGATGCTCAGGCAAGTGAGCCCCGGCCACATGGCTGCCAGGGTCCCCAGGCGCAATCCAGCTTGTCTCCTGGGAAGCAACCCACAGTCTTCACGCTCCCTCGGAAGACTGTTTTGGGGCGGCTGGACCCCCATGTGCGGCCCTCTTTGGGCTTAGTGTCGGCGAGCAGGTACAGCCAATCCCACCCCCGGGCAGGGGCCGCCAGGGCGTGGCTAGACCCAAGTCCGGGCCGGGAAGAGGGGCGGGGCTGACGCTCGGGGACATGATCCCGGCCTCATGGCGGCCAGGGTCCCCAGGCGCAATCCAGCTTGTCTCCTGGGAAGCACCCACAGTCTTCACGCTGCCTCGGAAGACTGTTTCGGTGCGGCTGGACCCCCGCGTCCGCGGCCCTCTTTGGGCTTAGCTTCGGCAAGCAGGTCCAGCCGATCCCACCCCCGGGCTGGGGCCGCCAGGGGCGTGGCTAGACCCAAGCCCGGGCCGGGAAGAGGGGCGCAGCTGACGCTTGGGGACGTGAGCCCCGGCCACATGGCGGCCAGGGTCCCCAGGCGCAATCCAGCTTGTCTCCTGGGAAGCAACCCACAGTCTTCACGCTCCCTCGGAAGACTGTTTCGGGGCGGCTGGACCCCCATGCGCGGCCCTCTTTGGGCTTAGCGTCGGCCAGCAGGTCCAGCCGATCCCACCCCCGGGCTGGGGCCGCCAGGGGCGTGGCTAGACCCAAGTCCTGGTCTGAAAGAGGGCGGGGCTGATGCCTTTGTACATGAGCCCCGGCCACATGGCGGCCGGGGTCCCCAGGCGCAATCCAGCTTGTCTCCTGGGAAGCAACCCACAGTCTTCACGGTCCCTCAGAAGACTGTTTTGGTGCGGCTGGACTCCCACGCCCGGCCCTCTTTGGGCTTAGCGTCGGCCAGCAGGTCCAGCTGATCCCACCCCCGGGCTGGGGCCGCCAGGGGCGTGGATAGACCAAAGCCCGGGCCGGGAAGAGGGGCGGGGCTGACGCTTGGGGACGTGAGCCCCGGCCACATGGCGGCCGGGGTCCCACGCATAATCCAGCTTGATTCCTGGGAAGCAACCCACAGTCTTCACGCTCCCTCAGAAGACTGTTTCGGGACGGCTGGACTCCCACGCGCGGCCCTCTTTGGGCTTAGCGTCGGCCAGCAGGTACAGCCTATCCCACCCCCGGGCTGGGGCCGCAAGGGGCATAGATAGACCCAAGCCTGGGCCGGGAAGAGGTTCGGGGCTGATGCTCGGGGACATGACCCCCGGCCACATGGCAGCCAGGGTCCCCAGGCGCATTCCAGCTTGTCTCCTGGGAAGCAACCCACAGTCTTCACGCTGCCTCGGAAGACTGTTTCGGGGCGGCTGGACCCCCATGTGCGGCCCTCTTTGGGCTTAGCATGGGCTAGCAGGTCCAGCCGATCCCACCCCCGGGCTGGGGCCGCCAGGGGCGTGGCTAGACCCAAGCCCGGGCCGGGAAGAGGGGCGGGGCTGACGCTTGGGGACATGAGCCCCGGCCACATGGCGGCCAGGGTCCCCAGGCGCAATCCAGCTTGTCTCCTGGGAAGCAACCCACAGTCTTCACGCTCCCTCGGAAGACTGTTTCAGGGCGACTGGACCCCATGCGCGGCCCTCTTTCGGCTTAGTGTCGGCGAGCAGGTACAACCGATCCCACCCCCGGGCTGGGGCCGCCAGGGGTGTGGCTAGACTCAAGCCCGGGCCGGGAAGAGGGGCGGGGCTGACGCTTGGGGACTTGAGCCCCGGCCACATGGGGGCCGGGGTCCCCAGGCGCAATCCAGCTTGTCTCCTGGGAAGCAACCCACAGTCTTCACGCTCCCTCGGAAGACTGTTTCGGGGCGGCTGGACCCCCATGTGCGGCCCTCTTTGGGCTTAGTGTCGGCCAGCAGGTACAGCATATCCCACCCCCGGGCTGGGGCCGCCAGGGGCGTGGCTAGAACTAAGCCCGGGCGGGGAAGAGGGGCGGGGCTGACGCTGGGGGACGTGAGCCCCGGCCACATGGCGGCCGGGGTCCCCAGGCGCAATCCAGCTTGTCTCCTGGGAAGCAACCCACAGTCTTCACGCTCCCTTGGAAGACTGTTTCGGGGCGGGTGGACCCCCACACGCTGCCCTCTTTGGGCTTAGCATGGGCGAGCAGGTCCAGCCGATCCCACCCCCGGGCTGGGGCCGCCAGGGGCATGGCTAGACCCAAGCCCGGGCCGGGAAGAGGGGCGGGGCTGACGCTCAGGGACGTGAGCCCGGCCACATGGGGGCCGGGGTCCCCAGGCGCAATCCAGCTTGTCTCCTGGGAAGCAACCCACAGTCTTCACGCTCCCTAGGAAGACTGTTTCGGGGCGGCTGGACCCCCGCGTGCGCGGCCCACTTTGGGCTTAGCTTCGGCAAGGAGGTACAACCGATCCCACCCCCGGGCTGGGGCCGCAAAGGGCGTGGCTAGACTAAGCCCGGGCAGGGAAGAGGGGCGGGGCTGACGCTGGGGGACGTGAGCCCCGGCCACATGGCGGCCAGGGTCCCCAGGCGCAATCCAGCTTGTCTCCTGGGAAGCAACCCACAGTCTTCACGCTCGCTCGGAAGACTGTTTTGGGGTGCCTGGAAACCCGCGTGCGTGGCCCTCTTTGGGCTTAGCATGGGCGAGCAGGTCCAGCCGATCCCACCCCCGGGCTGGGGCCGCCAGGGGCGTGGCTAGACCCAAGCCCGGGCCGGGAAGAGGGGCGGGGCTGACGCTGGGGGACGTGAGCCCCGGCCACATGGCGGCCAGGGTCCCCAGGCGCAATCCAGCTTGTCTCCTGGGAAGCAACCCACAGTCTTCATGCTCCCTCAGAAGACTGTTTCGGGGCGGCTGGACTCCCATGCGCGGCCCTCTTTGGGCTTAGCGTTGGCCAGAAGGTCCAGCCGATCCCACCCCCGGGCTGGGGCCGCCAGGGGCGTGGCTAGACCCAAGCCCGGGACTGGAAGAGGGGCGGGGCTGATGCTCGGGGACGTGAGCCCCGGCCACATGGCGGCCGGGGTCCCCAGGCGCAATCCAGCTTGTCTCCTGGGAAGCAACCCACAGTCTTCACGCTCCCTCGGAAGACTGTTTCGGGGCGGCTGGACCCCCATGCGCTGCCTCTTTGGGCTTAGCGTCGGCCAGCATGTACAGCCGATCCCACCCCCTGGCTGGGGCCGCCAGAGGCGTGGCTAGACCCAAGCCCGGGCCGGGAAGAAGGGCGGGGCTGATGCTCGGGCACGTGAGCCCCGGCCACATGGGGGCCAGGGTCCCCAGGCGCAATCCAGCTTGTCTCCTGGGAAGCAACCCACAGTCTTCATGCTCCCTCGAAAGACAGTTTCGGGGCGGCTGGACTCCCACGCGCTGCCCTCTTTGGGCTTAGCGTCGGCCAGCAGGTCCAGCCGATCCCACCCCCGGGCTGGGGCCGCAAGGGGCATGGATAGACCCAAGCCCGGGCCGGGAAGAGGGGCGGGGCTGATGCTCGGGGACATGATCCCGGCCACATGGCGGCCAGGGTCCCCAGGCGCAATCCAGCTTGTCTCCTGGGAAGCAACCCACAGTCTTCACGCTCCCTCGGAAGACTGTTTCGGGGCGGGTGGACCCCACGCGCTGCCCTCTTTGGGCTTAGCGTAGGCCAGCAGGTCGAGCCGATCCCACCCCCGGGCTGGGGCCGCCAGGGGCGTGACTAGACCCAAGCCCGGGCCGGGAAGAGGGGCGGGGCTGACGCTCGGGGACGTGAGCCCCGGCCACATGGCGGCTGGGGTCCCCAGGCGCAATCCAGCTTGTCTCCTGGGAAGCAACCCCCAGTCTTCACGCTCGCTCGGAAGACTGTTTCGGGGCGGCTGGACCCCACGCGCGGCCCTCTTTGGGCTTAGCGTCGGCCAGCAGGTACAGCCGATCCCACCCCCGGGCTGGGGCCGCCAGGGGCGTGGCTAGACCCAAGCCCGGGCCGGGAAGAGGGGCGGGGCTGATGCTCGGGGACGTGAGCCCCGGCCACATGGGGGCCGGGGTCCCCAGGCGCAATCCAGCTTGTCTCTTGATAAACAACCCACAGTCTTCATGCTCCATCGAAAGACAGTTTCGGGGCAGCTGGACTCCCACGCGCGGCCCTCTTTGGGCTTAGCGTGGGCGAGCAGGTCCAGCGGATCCCACCACCGGGCTGGGGCCGCCAGGGGCATGCATAGACCCAAGCCCGGGCCGGGAAGAGGGGCGGGGCTGACGCTCGGGGACATGATCCCGGCCACATGGCGGCCAGGGTCCCCAGGCGCAATCCAGCTTGTCTCCTGGGAAGCAACCCACAGTCTTCACGCTCCCTCGAAAGACAGTTTCGGGGCGGCTGGACCCCCATGCGCGGCCCTCTTTGGGCTTAGCTTCGGCGAGCAGGTCCAGCTGATCCCACCCCCGGACTGGGGCCGCCAGGGGCGTGGCTAGACCCAAGCCCGGGCCGGGAAGAGGGGCGGGGCTGACGCTCGGGGACGTGAGCCCTGGCCACATGGCGGCCAGGGTCCCCAGGCGCAATCCAGCTTGTCTCCTGGGAAGCAACCCACAGTCTTCACGCTCCCTCGGAAGACTGTTTCGGGGCGGGTGGACCCCACGCGCTGCCCTCTTTGGGCTTAGCATGGGCCAGCAGGTCCAGCCGATCCCACCCCAGGGCTGGGGCCGCCAGGGGCGTGGCTACACCCAAGCCAGGGCCGGGAAGAGGTGCGGGGCTGATGCTCGGGCACGTGAGCCCCGGCCACATGGCGGCCAGGGTCCCCAGGCGCAATCCAGCTTGTCTCCTGGGAAGCAACCCACAGTCTTCATGCTCCCTCGAAAGACAGTTTCAGGGCGGATGGACTCCCACGCGCTGCCCTCTTTGGGCTTAGCGTCGGCCAGCAGGTCCAGCCGATCCCACCCCCGGGCTGGGGCCGCCAGGGGCGTGGCTAGACGCAAGCCCAGGCCGGGAAGAGGGGCGGGGCTGATGCTCGGGGACGTGAGCCCCGGCCACATGGCGGCCGGGGTCCCCAGGCGCAATCCAGCTTTTCTCCTGGGAAGCAACCCCCAGTCTTCATGCTCGCTCGGAAGACTGTTTCGGGGCGGGTGGACCCCCACGTGCGGCCCTCTTTGGGCTTAGCGTGGGCGAGCAAGTCCAGCTGATCCCACCCCAGGGCTGGGGCCGCCAGGGGCGTGGATAGACCCAAGCCCGGGCCGGGAAGAGGGGCGGGGCTGACGCTCGGGGACGTGAGCCCTGGCCACATGGCGGCCAGGGTCCCCAGGCGCAATCCAGCTTGTCTCCTGGGAAGCAACCCACAGTCTTCACGCTCCCTCGGAAGACTGTTTCGGGGCGGGTGGACCCCACGCGCTGCCCTCTTTGGGCTTAGCATGGGCCAGCAGGTCCAGCCGATCCCACCCCAGGGCTGGGGCCGCCAGGGGCATGGATAGAACCAAGCCCGGGCGGGGAAGAAGTTCGGGGCTGATGCTCGGGGACATGATCCCGGCCACATGGCGGCCGGGGTCCCCAGGCGCAATCCAGCTTGTCTCCTGGGAAGCAACCCACAGTCTTCACGCTCCCTCGGAAGATTGTTTCGGGGCGGCTGGACCCCCATGCGCGGCCCTCTTTGGGCTTAGCGTGGGCGAGCAGTTCCAGCCGATCCCACCCCCGGGCTGGGGCCGCCAGAGGCGTGGCTAGACCCAAGCCCGGGCCGGGAAGAGGGGCGGGGCTGATGCTCGGGGACATGATCCCGGCCACATGGCGGCCAGGGTCCCCAGGCGCAATCCAGCTTGTCTCCTGGGAAGCAACCCACAGTCTTCACGCTCCCTCGGAAGACTGTTTCGGGGCGGCTGGACCCCCATGCGCTGCCTCTTTGGGCTTAGCGTCGGCCAGCATGTACAGCCGATCCCACCCCCTGGCTGGGGCCGCCAGAGGCGTGGCTAGACCCAAGCCCGGGCCGGGAAGAGGGGCGGGGCTGATGCTCGGGCACGTGAGCCCCGGCCACATGGGGGCCGGGGTCCCCAGGCGCAATCCAGCTTGTCTCCTGGGAAGCAACCCACAGTCTTCATGCTCCCTCGGAAGACTGTTTCGGGGCGGCTGGACTCCCACGCGCTGCCCTCTTTGGGCTTAGCGTCGGCCAGCAGGTCCAGCCGATCCCACCCCCGGGCTGGGGCCGCCAGGGGCGTGGCTAGACGCAAGCCCAGGCCGGGAAGAGGGGCGGGGCTGACGCTCGGGGACATGAGCCCCGGCCACATGGCGGCCGGGGTCCCCAGGCGCAATCCAGCTTGTCTCCTGGGAAGCAACCCCCAGTCTTCACGCTCGCTCGGAAGACTGTTTCGGGGCGGGTGGACCCCCACGCACGGCCCTCTTTGGGCTTAGCGTGGGCGAGCAGGTCCAGCTGATCCCACCCCCGGAC
Source organism: Ochotona curzoniae (assembly GCF_017591425.1). NCBI lineage: Eukaryota > Metazoa > Chordata > Mammalia > Lagomorpha > Ochotonidae > Ochotona > Ochotona curzoniae. The sequence goes on along the minus strand of NW_024465119.1, from coordinate 121,677 downwards.
TGGGGCCGCCAGGGGCGTGGCTGGACCCAAGCCCGGGCCGGGAAGAGGGGCGGGGCTGACGCTCGGGGACGTGAGCCCTGGCCACATGGCGGCCAGGGTCCCCAGGCGCAATCCAGCTTGTCTCTTGGGAAGCAACCCACAGTCTTCACGCTCCCTCGGAAGACTGTTTCGGGGCGGGTGGACCCCACGCGCTGCCCTCTTTGGGCTTAGCATGGGCCAGCAGGTCCAGCCGATCCCACCCCAGGGCTGGGGCCGCCAGGGGCGTGGCTACACCCAAGCCAGGGCCGGGAAGAGGTGCGGGGCTGATGCTCGGGCACGTGAGCCCCGGCCACATGGCGGCCAGGGTCCCCAGGCGCAATCCAGCTTGTCTCCTGGGAAGCAACCCACAGTCTTCATGCTCCCTCGAAAGACAGTTTCGGGGCGGCTGGACTCCCACGCGCTGCCCTCTTTGGGCTTAGCGTCGGCCAGCAGGTCCAGCCGATCCCACCCCCGGGCTGGGGCCGCCAGGGGCATGGATAGACCCAAGCCCGGGCCTTGAAGAGGGGCGGGGCTGATGCTCGGGGACATGATCCTGGCCACATGGCGGCCAGGGTCCCCAGGCGCAATCCAGCTTGTCTCCTGGGAAGCAACCCACAGTCTTCACGCTCCCTCGGAAGACTGTTTCAGGGCGGGTGGACCCCACGCGCTGCCCTCTTTGGGCTTATCGTCGGCCAGCAGGTCGAGCCGATCCCACCCCCGGGCTGGGGCCGCCAGGGGCGTGGCTAGACGCAAGCCCGGTCCGGGAAGAGGGGCGGGGCTGATGCTCGGGGACATGATCCCGGCCACATGGCGGCCAGGGTCCCCAGGCGCAATCCAGCTTGTCTCCTGGGAAGCAACCCACAGTCTTCACGCTCCCTCGGAAGACTGTTTCGGGGCGGCTGGACCCCCATGCGCTGCCTCTTTGGGCTTAGCGTCGGCCAGCATGTACAGCCGATCCCACCCCCTGGCTGGGGCCGCCAGAGGCGTGGCTAGACCCAAGCCTGGGCCGGGAAGAGGGGCGGGGCTGATGCTCGGGCACGTGAGCCCCGGCCACATGGGGGCCGGGGTCCCGAGGCGCAATCCAGCTTGTCTCCTGGGAAGCAACCCACATTCTTCATGCTCCCTCGGAAGACTGTTTCGGGGCGGCTGGACTCCCACGCGCTGCCCTCTTTGGGCTTAGCGTCGGCCAGCAGGTCCAGCCGATCCCACCCCCGGGCTGGGGCCGCCAGGGGCGTGGCTAGACGCAAGCCCAGGCCGGGAAGAGGGGCGGGGCTGACGCTCGGGGACGTGAGCCCCGGCCACATGGGGGCCGGGGTCCCCAGGCGCAATCCAGCTTGTCTCCTGGGAAGCAACCCCCAGTCTTCACGCTCGCTCGGAAGACTGTTTCGGGGCGGCTGGACCCCCACGCGCGGCCCTCATTGGGCTTAGCGTCGCCGAGCAGGTCCAGCTGATCCCACCCCAGGGCTGGGGCCGCCAGGGGCGTGGCTAGACCCAAGCCCGGGCCGGGAAGAGGGGCGGGGCTGACGCTCGGGGACGTGAGCCCTGGCCACATGGCGGCCAGGGTCCCCAGGCGCAATCCAGCTTGTCTCCTGGGAAGCAACCCACAGTCTTCACGCTCCCTCGGAAGACTGTTTCGGGGCGGGTGGACCCCACGCGCTGCCCTCTTTGGGCTTAGCATGGGCCAGCAGGTCCAGCCGATCCCACCCCAGGGCTGGCGCCGCCAGGGGCATGGATAGAACCAAGCCCGGGCGGGGAAGAAGTTCGGGGCTGATGCTCGGGGACATGATCCCGGCCACATGGCGGCCGGGGTCCCCAGGCGCAATCCAGCTTGTCTCCTGGGAAGCAACCCACAGTCTTCACGCTCCCTCGGAAGATTGTTTCGGGGCGGCTGGACCCCCATGCGCGGCCCTCTTTGGGCTTAGCGTGGGCGAGCAGTTCCAGCCGATCCCACCCCCGGGCTGGGGCCGCCAGGGGCGTGGCTAGACCCAAGCCCGGGCCGGGAAGAGGGGCGGGGCTGAACTCGGGGACGTGAGCCCCGGCCACATGGGGGCCGGGGTCCCCAGGCGCAATCCAGCTTGTCTCTTGATAAACAACCCACAGTCTTCATGCTCCATCGAAAGACAGTTTCGGGGCAGCTGGACTCCCACGCGCGGCCCTCTTTGGGCTTAGCGTCGGCCAGCAGGTACAGCCAATCGCACCACCGGGCTGGGGCCGCCAGGGGCATGCATAGACCCAAGCCCGGGCCGGGAAGAGGGGCGGGGCTGACGCTCGGGGACATGATCCCGGCCACATGGCGTACAGGGTCCCCAGGCGCAATCCAGCTTGTCTCCTGGGAAGCAACCCACAGTCTTCACGCTCCCTCTAAAGACAGTTTCGGGGCGGCTGGACCCCCATGCGCGGCCCTCTTTGGCCTTAGCATGGGCGAGCAGGTCGAGCCGATCCCACCCCCGGGCTGGGGCCGCCAGGGGCGTGGCTAGACCCAAGCCCGGGTCGGGAAGTGGGGCGGGGCTGATGCTCGGGGACGTGAGCCCTGACCACATGGCGGCCGGGGTCCCCAGGCACAATCCAGCTTGTCTCCTGGGAAGCAACCCACAGTCTTCACGCTCCCTCAGAAGACTGTTTCGGGGCGGGTGGACCCCACGTGCTGCCCTCTTTGGGCTTAGCATGGGCCAGCAGGTCCAGCCGATCCCACCCCCGGGCTGGGGCCGCCAGGGGCGTGGCTAGACGCAAGCCCAGGCCGGGAAGAGGGGCGGGGCTGACGCTCTTGGACGTGAGCCCCGGCCACATGGCGGCCGGGGTCCCCAGGCGCAATCCAGCTTGTCTCCTGGGAAGCAACCCCCAGTCTTCACGCTCGCTCGGAAGACTGTTTCGGGGCGGGTGGACCCCCACGCGCGGCCCTCTTTGGGCTTAGCGTGGGCGAGCAGGTCCAGCTGATCCCACCCCAGGGCTGGGGCCGCCAGAGGCGTGGCTAGACCCAAGCCCGGGACGGGAAGAGGGGCGGGGCTGACGCTCGGGGACGTGAGCCCTGGCCACATGGCGGCCAGGGTCCCCAGGCGCAATCCAGCTTGTCTCCTGGGAAGCAACCCACAGTCTTCACGCTCCCTCGGAAGACTGTTTCGGGGCAGGTGGACCCCACGCGCTGCCCTCTTTGGGCTTAGCATGGGCCAGCAGGTCCAGCCGATCCCACCCCAGGGCTGGGGCCGCCAGGGGCGTGGCTACACCCAAGCCAGGGCCGGGAAGAGTTGCGGGGCTGATGCTCGGGCAAGTGAGCCCCGGCCACATGGCGGCCAGGGTCCCCAGGCGCAATCCAGCTTGTCTCCTGGGAAGCAACCCACAGTCTTCATGCTCCCTCGAAAGACAGTTTCGGGGCGGCTGGACTCCCACGCGCTGCCCTCTTTGGGCTTAGCGTCGGCCAGCAGGTCCAGCCGATCCCACCCCCGGGCTGGGGCCGCCAGGGGCATGGATAGACCCAAGCCCGGGCCTTGAAGAGGGGCGGGGCTGATGCTCGGGGACATGATCCTGGCCACATGGCGGCCAGGGTCCCCAGGCGCAATCCAGCTTGTCTCCTGGGAAGCAACCCACAGTCTTCATGCTCCCTCGAAAGACAGTTTCGGGGCGGCTGGACTCCCACGCGCTGCCCTCTTTGGGCTTAGCGTCGGCCAGCAGGTCCAGCCGATCCCACCCCCGGGCTGGGGCCGCCAGGGGCATGGATAGACCCAAGCCCGGGCCTTGAAGAGGGGCGGGGCTGATGCTCGGGGACATGATCCTGGCCACATGGCGGCCAGGGTCCCCAGGCGCAATCCAGCTTGTCTCCTGGGAAGCAACCCACAGTCTTCACGCTCCCTCGGAAGACTGTTTCAGGGCGGGTGGACCCCATGCGCTGCCCTCTTTGGGCTTATCGTCGGCCAGCAGGTCGAGCCAATCCCACCCCCGGGCTGGGGCCGCCAGGGGCATGGCTAGACGCAAGCCCGGTCCGGGAAGAGGGGCGGGGCTAATGCTCGGGGACGTGAGCCCCGGCCACATGGCGGCCAGGGTCCCCAGGCGCAATCCAGCTTGTCTCCTGGGAAGCAACCCACAGTCTTCACGCTCCCTCGGAAGACTGTTTCGGGGCGGCTGGACCCCACGCGCGGCCCTCTTTGGGCTTAGCATGGGCGAGCAGGTCCAGCCGATCCCACCCCCAGGCTGGGGCCGCCAAGGGCGTGGCTACACCCAAGCCATGGCCGGGAAGAGGGGCGGGGCTGATGCTCGGGCACGTGAGCCCCGGCCACATGGCGGCCAGGGTCCCCAGGCGCAATCCAGCTTGTCTCCTGGGAAGCAACCCACAGTCTTCATGCTCCCTCGAAAGACAGTTTCGGGGCGGCTGGACTCCCACGTGCGGCCCTCTTTGGGCTTAGCATGGGCGAGCATGTCCAGCCGATCCCACCCCCGGGCTGGGGCCGCCAGGGGCATGGATAGAACCAAGCCCGGGCGGGGAAGAGGTTCGGGGCTGATGCTCGGGGACATGATCCCGGCCACATGGCGGCCGGGGTCCCCAGGCGCAATCCAGCTTGTCTCCTGGGAAGCAACCCACAGTCTTCACGCTCCCTCGGAAGATTGTTTCGGGGCGGCTGGACCCCCATGCGCGGCCCTCTTTGGGCTTAGCGTGGGCGAGCAGTTCCAGCCGATCCCACCCCCGGGCTGGGGCCGCCAGGGGCGTGGCTAGACCCAAGCCCGGGCCGGGAAGAGGGGCGGGGCTGAACTCGGGGACGTGAGCCCCGGCCACATGGCGGCCGGGGTCCCCAGGCGCAATCCAGCTTGTCTCTTGATAAACAACCCACAGTCTTCATGCTCCATCGAAAGACAGTTTCGGGGCAGCTGGACTCCCACGCGCGGCCCTCTTTGGGCTTAGCGTCGGCCAGCAGGTACAGCCAATCGCACCACCGGGCTGGGGCCGCCAGGGGCATGCATAGACCCAAGCCCGGGCCGGGAAGAGGGGCGGGGCTGACGCTCGGGGACATGATCCCGGCCACATGGCGGACAGGGTCCCCAGGCGCAATCCAGCTTGTCTCCTGGGAAGCAACCCACAGTCTTCACGCTCCCTCGAAAGACAGTTTCGGGGCGGCTGGACCCCCATGCGCGGCCCTCTTTGGCCTTAGCATGGGCGAGCAGGTCGAGCCCATCCCACCCCCGGGCTGGGGCCGCCAGGGGCGTGGCTAGACCCAAGCCCGGGACGGGAAGTGGGGCGGGGCTGATGCTCTGGGACGTGAGCCCTGACCACATGGCGGCCGGGGTCCCCAGGCACAATCCAGCTTGTCTCCTGGGAAGCAACCCACAGTCTTCACGCTCCCTCGGAAGACTGTTTCGGGGCGGGTGGACCCCACGTGCTGCCCTCTTTGGGCTTAGCATGGGCCAGCAGGTCCAGCCGATCCCACCCCTGGGCTGGGGCCGCCAGGGGCGTGGCTAGACGCAAGCCCAGGCCGGGAAGAGGGGCGGGGCTGATGCTCGGGCAAGTGAGCCCCGGCCACATGGCGGCCAGGGTCCCCAGGCGCAATCCAGCTTGTCTCCTGGGAAGCAACCCACAGTCTTCATGCTCCCTCGAAAGACAGTTTCGGGGCGGCTGGACTCCGACGCGCTGCCCTCTTTGGGCTTAGCGTCGGCCAGCAGGTCCAGCCGATCCCACCCCCGGGCTGGGGCCGCCAGGGGCATGGATAGACCCAAGCCCGGGCCTTGAAGAGGGGCGGGGCTGATGCTCGGGGACATGATCCTGGCCACATGGCGGCCAGGGTCCCCAGGCGCAATCCAGCTTGTCTCCTGGGAAGCAACCCACAGTCTTCATGCTCCCTCGAAAGACAGTTTCGGGGCGGCTGGACTCCCACGCGCTGCCCTCTTTGGGCTTAGCGTCGGCCAGCAGGTCCAGCCGATCCCACCCCCGGGCTGGGGCCGCCAGGGGCATGGATAGACCCAAGCCCGGGCCTTGAAGAGGGGCGGGGCTGATGCTCGGGGACATGATCCTGGCCACATGGCGGCCAGGGTCCCCAGGCGCAATCCAGCTTGTCTCCTGGGAAGCAACCCACAGTCTTCACGCTCCCTCGGAAGACTGTTTCAGGGCGGGTGGACCCCATGCGCTGCCCTCTTTGGGCTTATCGTCGGCCAGCAGGTCGAGCCAATCCCACCCCCGGGCTGGGGCCGCCAGGGGCGTGGCTAGACGCAAGCCCGGTCCGGGAAGAGGGGCGGGGCTAATGCTCGGGGACGTGAGCCCCGGCCACATGGCGGCCAGGGTCCCCAGGCGCAATCCAGCTTGTCTCCTGGGAAGCAACCCACAGTCTTCACGCTCCCTCGGAAGACTGTTTCGGGGCGGCTGGACCCCACGCGCGGCCCTCTTTGGGCTTAGCATGGGCGAGCAGGTCCAGCCGATCCCACCCCCAGGCTGGGGCCGCCAAGGGCGTGGCTACACCCAAGCCAGGGCCGGGAAGAGGGGCGGGGCTGATGCTCGGGCATGTGAGCCCCGGCCACATGGCGGCCAGGGTCCCCAGGCGCAATCCAGCTTGTCTCCTGGGAAGCAACCCACAGTCTTCATGCTCCCTCGAAAGACAGTTTCGGGGCGGCTGGACTCCCACGTGCGGCCCTCTTTGGGCTTAGCATGGGCGAGCATGTCCAGCCGATCCCACCCCCGGGCTGGGGCCGCCAGGGGCATGGATAGAACCAAGCCCGGGCGGGGAAGAGGTTCGGGGCTGATGCTCGGGGACATGATCCCGGCCACATGGCGGCCGGGGTCCCCAGGCGCAATCCAGCTTGTCTCCTGGGAAGCAACCCACAGTCTTCACGCTCCCTCGGAAGATTGTTTCGGGGCGGCTGGACCCCCATGCGCGGCCCTCTTTGGACTTAGCGTCGGCGAGCAGTTCCAGCCGATCCCACCCCCGGGCTGGGGCCGCCAGGGGCGTGGCTAGACCCAAGCCCGGGCCGGGAAGAGGGGCGGGGCTGAACTCGGGGACGTGAGCCCCGGCCACATGGCGGCCGGGGTCCCCAGGCGCAATCCAGCTTGTCTCTTGATAAACAACCCACAGTCTTCATGCTCCATCGAAAGACAGTTTCGGGGCAGCTGGACTCCCACGCGCGGCCCTCTTTGGGCTTAGCGTCGGCCAGCAGGTACAGCCAATCGCACCACCGGGCTGGGGCCGCCAGGGGCATGCATAGACCCAAGCCCGGGCCGGGAAGAGGGGCGGGGCTGACGCTCGGGGACATGATCCCGGCCACATGGCGGACAGGGTCCCCAGGCGCAATCCAGCTTGTCTCCTGGGAAGCAACCCACAGTCTTCACGCTCCCTCGAAAGACAGTTTCGGGGCGGCTGGACCCCCATGCGCGGCCCTCTTTGGCCTTAGCATGGGCGAGCAGGTCGAGCCCATCCCACCCCCGGGCTGGGGCCGCCAGGGGCGTGGCTAGACCCAAGCCCGGGACGGGAAGTGGGGCGGGGCTGATGCTCTGGGACGTGAGCCCTGACCACATGGCGGCCGGGGTCCCCAGGCACAATCCAGCTTGTCTCCTGGGAAGCAACCCACAGTCTTCACGCTCCCTCGGAAGACTGTTTCGGGGCGGGTGGACCCCACGCGCGGCCCTCTTTGGGCTTAGCATGGGCCAGCAGGTCCAGCCGATCCCACCCCCGGGCTGGGGCCGCCAGGGGCGTGGCTAGACGCAAGCCCGGGCCGGGAAGAGGGGCGGGGCTGATGCTCGGGGACGTGAGCCCCGGCCACAAGGCGGCCAGGGTCCCCAGGCGCAATCCAGCTTGTCTCCTGGGAAGCAACCCACAGTCTTCACGCTCCCTCGGAAGACTGTTGCAGGGCGGCTGACCCCCGCGCGCGGCTCTCTTTGGGCTTAGCGTAGGCCAGCAGGTCCAGCCGATCCCACCCCCGGGCTGGGGCCGCCAGGGGCGTGGCTAGACGCAAGCCCGGGCCGGGAAGAGGGGCGGGGCTGATGCTCGGGGACGTGAGCCCCGGCCACATGGCGGCTGGGGTCCCCAGGCGCAATCCAGCTTGTCTCCTGGGAAGCAACCCACAGTCTTCACGCTCCCTCGGAAGACTGTTTCGGGGCAGCTGGACCCCACGCGCTGCCCTCTTTGGGCTTAGCATGGGCGAGCAGGTCCAGCCGATACCACCCCCAAGCTGGGGCCGCCAGGGGCGTGACTAGACCCAAGCCCGGGCCGGGAAGAGGGGCGTGGCTGACGCTCGGGGACGTGAGCCCCGGCCACATGGCGGCTGGGGTCCCCAGGCGCAATCCAGCTTGTCTCTTGGGAAGCAACCCACAGTCTTCACGCTCCCTCGGAAGACTGTTTCTGGGCGGCTGGACCCCACGCGCGGCCCTCTTTGGGCTTAGCATGGGCGAGCAGGTACAGCCGATCCCACCCCCGGGCTGGGGCCGCCAAGGGCGTGGCTACACCCAAGCCAGGGCCGGGAAGAGGGGCGGGGCTGATGCTCGGGCACGTGAGCCCCGGCCACATGGCGGCCAGGGTCCCCAGGCGCAATCCAGCTTGTCTCCTGGGAAGCAACCCACAGTCTTCATGCTCCCTCGAAAGACAGTTTCTGGGCGGCTGGACTCCCACATGCGGCCCTCTTTGGGCTTAGCATGGGCGAGCAGGTCCAGCCGATCCCACCCCCGGGCTGGGGCCGCCAGGGGCATGGATAGAACCAAGCCCGGGCCTTGAAGAGGGGCGGGGCTGATGCTCGGGGACATGATCCCGGCCACATGGCGGCCGGGGTCCCCAGGCGCAATCCAGCTTGTCTCCTGGGAAGCAACCCACAGTCTTCACGCTCCCTCGGAAGATTGTTTCGGGGCGGCTGGACCCCCATGCGCGGCCCTCTTTGGGCTTAGCGTGGGCGAGCAGTTCCAGCCGATCCCACCCCCGGGCTGGGGCCGCCAGGGGCGTGGCTAGACCCAAGCCCGGGCCGGGAAGAGGGGCGGGGCTGAACTCGGGCACGTGAGCCCCGGCCACATGGGGGCCGGGTTCCCCAGGCGCAATCCAGCTTGTCTCTTGATAAACAACCCACAGTCTTCATGCTCCATCGAAAGACAGTTTCGGGGCAGCTGGACTCCCACGCGCGGCCCTCTTTGGGCTTAGCATGGGCCAGCAGGTCCAGCCGATCCCACCCCCGGGCTGGGGCCGCCAGGGGTGTGGCTAGACGCAAGCCCGGGCCGGGAAGAGGGGCGGGGCTGATGCTCGGGGACGTGAGCCCCGGCCACATGGCGGCCAGGGTCCCCAGGCGCAATCCAGCTTGTCTCCTGGGAAGCAACCCACAGTCTTCACGCTCCCTCGGAAGACTGTTGCAGGGCGGCTGACCCCCGCGCGCGGCTCTCTTTGGGCTTAGCGTAGGCCAGCAGGTCCAGCCGATCCCACCCCCGGGCTGGGGCCGCCAGGGGCGTGGCTAGACGCAAGCCCGGGCCGGGAAGAGGAGCGGGGCTGATGCTCGGGGACGTGAGCCCCGGCCACATGGCGGCTGGGGTCCCCAGGCGCAATCCAGCTTGTCTCCTGGGAAGCAACCCACAGTCTTCACGCTCCCTCGGAAGACTGTTTCGGGGCGGGTGGACCCCACGCGCGGCCCTCTTTGGGCTTAGCATGGGCGAGCAGGTCCAGCCGATCCCACCCCCAAGCTGGGGCCGCCAGGGGCGTGACTAGACCCAAGCCCGGGCCGGGAAGAGGGGCGTGGCTGACGCTCGGGGACGTGAGCCCCGGCCACATGGCGGCTGGGGTCCCCAGGCGCAATCCAGCTTGTCTCTTGGGAAGCAACCCACAGTCTTCACGCTCCCTCGGAAGACTGTTTCTGGGCGGCTGGACCCCACGCGCGGCCCTCTTTGGGCTTAGCATGGGCGAGCAGGTACAGCCGATCCCACCCCCGGGCTGGGGCCGCCAAGGGCGTGGCTACACCCAAGCCAGGGCCGGGAAGAGGGGCGGGGCTGATGCTCGGGCACGTGAGCCCCGGCCACATGGCGGCCAGGGTCCCCAGGCGCAATCCAGCTTGTCTCCTGGGAAGCAACCCACAGTCTTCATGCTCCCTCGAAAGACAGTTTCGGGGCGGCTGGACTCCCACATGCGGCCCTCTTTGGGCTTAGCATGGGCGAGCAGGTCCAGCCGATCCCACCCCCGGGCTGGGGCCGCCAGGGGCATGGATAGAACCAAGCCCGGGCCTTGAAGAGGGGCGGGGCTGATGCTCGGGGACATGATCCCGGCCACATGGCGGCCGGGGTCCCCAGGCGCAATCCAGCTTGTCTCCTGGGAAGCAACCCACAGTCTTCACGCTCCCTCGGAAGATTGTTTCGGGGCGGCTGGACCCCCATGCGCGGCCCTCTTTGGGCTTAGTGTGGGCGAGCAGTTCCAGCCGATCCCACCCCCGGGCTGGGGCCGCCAGGGGCGTGGCTAGACCCAAGCCCGGGCCGGGAAGAGGGGCGGGGCTGAACTCGGGGACGTGAGCCCCGGCCACATGGCGGCCGGGTTCCCCAGGCGCAATCCAGCTTGTCTCTTGATAAACAACCCACAGTCTTCATGCTCCATCGAAAGACAGTTTCGGGGCAGCTGGACTCCCACGCGCGGCCCTCTTTGGGCTTAGCGTCGGCCAGCAGGTACAGCCAATCGCACCACCGGGCTGGGGCCGCCAGGGGCATGCATAGACCCAAGCCCGGGCCGGGAAGAGGGGCGGGGCTGACGCTCGGGGACATGATCCCGGCCACATGGCGGACAGGGTCCCCAGGCGCAATCCAGCTTGTCTCCTGGGAAGCAACCCACAGTCTTCACGCTCCCTCGGAAGACAGTTTCGGGGCGGCTGGACCCCCATGCGCGGCCCTCTTTGGCCTTAGCATGGGCGAGCAGGTCGAGCCCATCCCACCCCCGGGCTGGGGCCGCCAGAAGCGTGGCTAGACCCAAGCCCGGGACGGGAAGTGGGGCGGGGCTGATGCTCGGGCAAGTGAGCCCTGACCACATGGCGGCCGGGGTCCCCAGGCGCAATCCAGCTTGTCTCCTGGGAAGCAACCCACAGTCTTCACGCTCCCTCGGAAGACTGTTTCGGGGCGGCTGGACCCCACGCGCGTCCCACTTTGGGCTTAGCATGGGCCAGCAGGTCCAGCCGATCCAACCCCCGGGCTGGGGCAGCCAGGGGCGTGGCTAGACACAAGCCCGGGCCAAGAAGAGGGGCGGGGCTGACGCTCGGGGACGTGAGCCCCGGCCACATGGCGGCCAGGGTCCCCAGGCGCAATCCAGCTTGTCTCCTGGGAAGCAAACCACAGTCTTCACGCTCCCTCAGAAGACTGTTTCGGGGCGGCTGGACCCCCGCGCGCGGCCCTCTTTGGGCTTAGCGTCGGCCAGCAGGTACAGCATATCCCACCCCCGGGCTGGGGCCGCCAGGGGCGTGGCTAGACCCAAGCCTGGGCCGGGAAGAGGGGCGGGGCTGATGCTCGGGGACATGACCCCCGGTCACATGGCAGCCAGGGTCCCCAGGCGCAATCCAGCTTGTCTCCTGGGAAGCAACCCACAGTCTTCATGCTCCCTCGAAAGACAGTTTCGGGGCGGCTGGACTCCCACGTGCGGCCCTCTTTGGGCTTAGCATGGGCGAGCATGTCCAGCCGATCCCACCCCCGGGCTGGGGCCGCCAGGGGCATGGATAGAACCAAGCCCGGGCGGGGAAGAGGTTCGGGGCTGATGCTCGGGGACATGATCCCGGCCACATGGCGGCCGGGGTCCCCAGGCGCAATCCAGCTTGTCTCCTGGGAAGCAACCCACAGTCTTCACGCTCCCTCGGAAGATTGTTTCGGGGCGGCTGGACCCCCATGCGCGGCCCTCTTTGGGCTTAGCGTGGGCGAGCAGTTCCAGCCGATCCCACCGCCGGGCTGGGGCCGCCAGGGGCGTGGCTAGACCCAAGCCCGGGCCGGGAAGAGGGGCGGGGCTGAACTCGGGGACGTGAGCCCCGGCCACATGGCGGCCGGGGTCCCCAGGCGCAATCCAGCTTGTCTCTTGATAAACAACCCACAGTCTTCATGCTCCATCGAAAGACAGTTTCGGGGCAGCTGGACTCCCACGCGCGGCCCTCTTTGGGCTTACCGTCGGCCAGCAGGTACAGCCAATCGCACCACCGGGCTGGGGCCGCCAGGGGCATGCATAGACCCAAGCCCGGGCCGGGAAGAGGGGCGGGGCTGACGCTCGGGGACATGATCCCGGCCACATGGCGGACAGGGTCCCCAGGCGCAATCCAGCTTGTCTCCTGGGAAGCAACCCACAGTCTTCACGCTCCCTCGAAAGACAGTTTCGGGGCGGCTGGACCCCCATGCGCGGCCCTCTTTGGCCTTAGCATGGGCGAGCAGGTCGAGCCCATCCCACCCCCGGGCTGGGGCCGCCAGGGGCGTGGCTAGACCCAAGCCCGGGACGGGAAGTGGGGCGGGGCTGATGCTCTGGGACGTGAGCCCTGACCACATGGCGGCCGGGGTCCCCAGGCGCAATCCAGCTTGTCTCCTGGGAAGCAACCCACAGTCTTCACGCTCCCTCGGAAGACTGTTTCGGGGCGGGTGGACCCCACGCGCGGCCCTCTTTGGGCTTAGCATGGGCCAGCAGGTCCAGCCGATCCCACCCCCGGGCTGGGGCCGCCAGGGGCGTGGCTAGACGCAAGCCCGGGCCGGGAAGAGGGGCGGGGCTGATGCTCGGGGACGTGAGCCCCGGCCACATGGCGGCCGGGGTCCCCAGGCGCAATCCAGCTTGTCTCCTGGGAAGCAACCCACAGTCTTCACGCTCCCTCGGAAGACTGTTGCAGGGCGGCTGACCCCCGCGCGCGGCTCTCTTTGGGCTTAGCGTAGGCCAGCAGGTCCAGCCGATCCCACCCCCGGGCTGGGGCCGCCAGGGGCGTGGCTAGACGCAAGCCCGGGCCGGGAAGAGGGGCGGGGCTGATGCTCGGGGACGTGAGCCCCGGCCACATGGCGGCTGGGGTCCCCAGGCGCAATCCAGCTTGTCTCCTGGGAAGCAACCCACAGTCTTCACGCTCCCTCGGAAGACTGTTTCGGGGCAGCTGGACCCCACGCGCTGCCCTCTTTGGGCTTAGCATGGGCGAGCAGGTCCAGCCGATCCCACCCCCAAGCTGGGGCCGCCAGGGGCGTGACTAGACCCAAGCCCGGGCCGGGAAGAGGGGCGTGGCTGACGCTCGGGGACGTGAGCCCCGGCCACATGGCGGCTGGGGTCCCCAGGCGCAATCCAGCTTGTCTCTTGGGAAGCAACCCACAGTCTTCACGCTCCCTCGGAAGACTGTTTCTGGGCGGCTGGACCCCACGCGCGGCCCTCTTTGGGCTTAGCATGGGCGAGCAGGTCCAGCCGATCCCACCCCCGGGCTGGGGCCGCCAAGGGCGTGGCTACACCCAAGCCAGGGCCGGGAAGAGGGGCGTGGCTGATGCTCGGGGACGTGAGCCCCGGCCACATGGCGGCCAGGGTCCCCAGGCGCAATCCAGCTTGTCTCCTGGGAAGCAACCCACAGTCTTCATGCTCCCTCGAAAGACAGTTTCGGGGCGGCTGGACTCCCACGTGCGGCCCTCTTTGGGCTTAGCATGGGCGAGCAGGTCCAGCCGATCCCACCCCCGGGCTGGGGCCGCCAGGGGCATGGATAGAACCAAGCCCGGGCCTTGAAGAGGGGCGGGGCTGATGCTCGGGGACATGATCCCGGCCACATGGCGGCCGGGGTCCCCAGGCGCAATCCAGCTTGTCTCCTGGGAAGCAACCCACAGTCTTCACGCTCCCTCGGAAGATTGTTTCGGGGCGGCTGGACTCCCACGTGCGGCCCTCTTTGGGCTTAGCATGGGCTAGCAGGTCCAGCCGATCCCACCCCCGGGCTGGGGCGGCCAGGGGCATGGATAGCCCCAAGCCTGGGCCGGGAAGAGGTTCAGGGATGATGCTCGGGGACATGACCCCGGCCACATGGCGGCCAGTGTCCCCAGGCGCAATCCAGCTTGTCTCCTGGGAAGCAACCCACAGTCTTCACGCTCCCTCGGAAGACTGTTTCGGGGCGGGTGGACGCCACGCGCTGCCCTCTTTGGGCTTAGCAGGGGCGAGCATGTCCAGCCGATACCACCCCCAGGCTGGGGCCGCCAGGGGCGTGGCTAGACCCAAGCCTGGACCGGGAAGAGGGGCGGGGCTGATGCTCGGGGACGTGAGCCCTGGCCACATGGTGGCCGGGGTCCCCAGGCGCAATACAGCTTGTCTCCTGGGAAGCAACCCACAGTCTTCACGCTCCCTCAGAAGACTGTTTCGGGGCGGGTGGACCCCCACGCGAGGCCCTCTTTGGGCTTAGCGTCGGCCAGCAGGTCCAGCCGATCCCACCCCCGGGCTGGGGCCGCCAGGGGCGTGGCTAGACCGAGGCCCGGGCCGGGAAGAGGGGCGGGGCTGATGCTCGGGGACGTGAGCCCCGGCCACATGGCGGCCAGGGTCCCCAGGCGCAATCCAGCTTGTCTCTTGATAAACAACCCACAGTCTTCATGCTCCATCGAAAGACAGTTTCGGGGCAGCTGGACTCCCACGCGCGGCCCTCTTTGGGCTTAGCGTCGGCCAGCAGGTACAGCCAATCGCACCACCGGGCTGGGGCCGCCAGGGGCGTGGCTAGACCTAAGCCCGGGCGTGGAAGAGGGGCGGGGCTGACGCTCGGGGACGTGAGCCCCGGCCACATGGCGGCCGCGGTCCCCAGGCGCAATCCAGCTTGTCTCCTGGGAAGCAACCCACAGTCTTCACGCTCCCTCGGAAGACTGTTTTGGGGCGCCTGGACGCCCATGCGCGGCCCCCTTTGGGCTTAGCGTCGGCCAGCAGGTCCAGCGGATCCCACCCCTGGGCTGGGGCCGCCAGGGGCGTGGCTAGACCCAAGCCCGGGCCGGGAAGAGGGGCGGGGCTGATGCTCAGGCAAGTGAGCCCCGGCCACATGGGGGCCGGGGTCCACAGGCGCAATCCAGCTTGTCTCCTGGGAAGCAACCCACAGTCTTCACGCTCCCTCGGAAGACTGTTTCGGGGCGGCTGGACCCCCGCGTGCGCGGCCCTCTTTGGGCTTAGCTTCGGTAAGCAGGTACAACCGATCCCACCCCCGGGCTGGGGCCGCCAGGGGCGTGGCTAGAACTAAGCCCGGGCGGGGAAGAGGGGCGGGGCTGATGCTCGGGGACGTGAGCCCCGGCCACATGGCGGCTGGGGTCCCCAGGCGCAATCCAGCTTGTCTCCTGGGAAGCAACCCACAGTCTTCACGCTCCCTCGGAAGACTGTTTCGGGACAGCTGGACCCCACGCGCTGCCCTCTTTGGGCTTAGCATGGGCGAGCAGTTCCAGCCGATCCCACCCCCAAGCTGGGGCCGCCAGGGGCGTGGCTAGACCCAAGCCCGGGCCGGGAAGAGGGGCGTGGCTGACGCTCGGGGACGTGAGCCCCGGCCACATGGCGGCCAGGGTCCCCAGGCGCAATCCAGCTTGTCTCCTGGGAAGCAACCCACAGTCTTCATGCTCCCTCGAAAGACAGTTTCGGGGCGGCTGGACTCCCACGTGCGGCCCTCTTTGGGCTTAGCATGGGCGAGCAGGTCCAGCCGATCCCACCCCCGGGCTGGGGCCGCCATGGGCATGGATAGAACCAAGCCCGGGCCTTGAAGAGGGGCGGGGCTGATGCTCGGGGACATGATCCCGGCCACATGGCGGCCGGGGTCCCCAGGCGCAATCCAGCTTGTCTCCTGGGAAGCAACCCACAGTCTTCACGCTCCCTCGGAAGATTGTTTCTGGGCGGCTGGACCCCCATGCGCGGCCCTCTTTGGGCTTAGCGTGGGCCAGCAGGTCCAGCCGATCCCACCCCCGGGCTGGGGCCGCCAGGGGCGTGGCCAGACCCAAGCCCGGGCCGGGAAGAGGGGCGGGGCTGACGCTCGGGGACTTGATCCCGGCCACATGGCGGACAGGGTCCCCAGGCGCAATCCAGCTTGTCTCCTGGGAAGCAACCCACAGTCTTCACGCTCCCTCGGAAGATTGTTTCGGGGCGGCTGGACCCCCATGCGTGGCCCTCTTTGGGCTTAGCATGGGCCAGCAGGTCCAGTCGATCCCACCCCCGGGCTGGGGCCGCCAGGGGCGTGGCTAGACCCAAGCCCGGGCCGGGAAGAGGGGCGGGGCTGAACTCGGGGACGTGAGCCCCGGCCACATGGGGGCCGGGTTCCCCAGGCGCAATCCAGCTTGTCTCTTGATAAACAACCCACAGTCTTCATGCTCCATCGAAAGACAGTTTCGGGGCAGCTGGACTCCCACGCGCGGCCCTCTTTGGGCTTAGCGTCGGCCAGCAGGTACAGCCAATCGCACCACCGGGCTGGGGCCGCCAGGGGCATGCATAGACCCAAGCCCGGGCCGGGAAGAGGGGCGGGGCTGACGCTCGGGGACATGATCCCGGCCACATGGCGGACAGGGTCCCCAGGCGCAATCCAGCTTGTCTCCTGGGAAGCAACCCACAGTCTTCACGCTCCCTCGGAAGACAGTTTCGGGGCGGCTGGACCCCCATGCGCGGCCCTCTTTGGCCTTAGCATGGGCGAGCAGGTCGAGCCCATCCCACCCCCGGGCTGGGGCCGCCAGAAGCGTGGCTAGACCCAAGCCCGGGACGGGAAGTGGGGCGGGGCTGATGCTCGGGCAAGTGAGCCCTGACCACATGGCGGCCGGGGTCCCCAGGCGCAATCCAGCTTGTCTCCTGGGAAGCAACCCACAGTCTTCACGCTCCCTCGGAAGACTGTTTCGGGGCGGCTGGACCCCACGCGCGTCCCACTTTGGGCTTAGCATGGGCCAGCAGGTCCAGCCGATCCAACCCCCGGGCTGGGGCAGCCAGGGGCGTGGCTAGACACAAGCCCGGGCCAAGAAGAGGGGCGGGGCTGACGCTCGGGGACGTGAGCCCCGGCCACATGGCGGCCAGGGTCCCCAGGCGCAATCCAGCTTGTCTCCTGGGAAGCAAACCACAGTCTTCACGCTCCCTCAGAAGACTGTTTCGGGGCGGCTGGACCCCCGCGCGCGGCCCTCTTTGGGCTTAGCGTCGGCCAGCAGGTACAGCATATCCCACCCCCGGGCTGGGGCCGCCAGGGGCGTGGCTAGACCCAAGCCTGGGCCGGGAAGAGGGGCGGGGCTGATGCTCGGGGACATGACCCCCGGTCACATGGCAGCCAGGGTCCCCAGGCGCAATCCAGCTTGTCTCCTGGGAAGCAACCCACAGTCTTCATGCTCCCTCGAAAGACAGTTTCGGGGCGGCTGGACTCCCACGTGCGGCCCTCTTTGGGCTTAGCATGGGCGAGCATGTCCAGCCGATCCCACCCCCGGGCTGGGGCCGCCAGGGGCATGGATAGAACCAAGCCCGGGCGGGAAGAGGTGCGGGGCTGATGCTCGGGGACATGATCCCGGCCACATGGCGGCCGGGGTCCCCAGGCGCAATCCAGCTTGTCTCCTGGGAAGCAACCCACAGTCTTCACGCTCCCTCGGAAGATTGTTTCGGGGCGGCTGGACCCCCATGCGCGGCCCTCTTTGGGCTTAGCGTGGGCGAGCAGTTCCAGCCGATCCCACCGCCGGGCTGGGGCCGCCAGGGGCGTGGCTAGACCCAAGCCCGGGCCGGGAAGAGGGGCGGGGCTGAACTCGGGGACGTGAGCCCCGGCCACATGGCGGCCGGGGTCCCCAGGCGCAATCCAGCTTGTCTCTTGATAAACAACCCACAGTCTTCATGCTCCATCGAAAGACAGTTTCGGGGCAGCTGGACTCCCACGCGCGGCCCTCTTTGGGCTTAGCGTCGGCCAGCAGGTACAGCCAATCGCACCACCGGGCTGGGGCCGCCAGGGGCATGCATAGACCCAAGCCCGGGCCGGGAAGAGGGGCGGGGCTGACGCTCGGGGACATGATCCCGGCCACATGGCGGACAGGGTCCCCAGGCGCAATCCAGCTTGTCTCCTGGGAAGCAACCCACAGTCTTCACGCTCCCTCGAAAGACAGTTTCGGGGCGGCTGGACCCCCATGCGCGGCCCTCTTTGGCCTTAGCATGGGCGAGCAGGTCGAGCCCATCCCACCCCCGGGCTGGGGCCGCCAGGGGCGTGGCTAGACCCAAGCCCGGGACGGGAAGTGGGGCGGGGCTGATGCTCGGGGACGTGAGCCCTGACCACATGGCGGCCGGGGTCCCCAGGCGCAATCCAGCTTGTCTCCTGGGAAGCAACCCACAGTCTTCACGCTCCCTCGGAAGACTGTTTCGGGGCGGGTGGACCCCACGCGCGGCCCTCTTTGGGCTTAGCATGGGCCAGCAGGTCCAGCCGATCCCACCCCCGGGCTGGGGCCGCCAGGGGCGTGGCTAGACGCAAGCCCGGGCCGGGAAGAGGGGCGGGGCTGATGCTCGGGGACGTGAGCCCCGGCCACATGGCGGCCGGGGTCCCCAGGCGCAATCCAGCTTGTCTCCTGGGAAGCAACCCACAGTCTTCACGCTCCCTCGGAAGACTGTTTCAGGGCGGCTGACCCCCGCGCGCGGCCCTCTTTGGGCTTAGCGTAGGCCAGCAGGTCCAGCCGATCCCACCCCCGGGCTGGGGCCGCCAGGGGCGTGACTAGACCCAAGCCCGGGCCGGGAAGAGGGGCGGGGCTGATGCTCGGGGACGTGAGCCCCGGCCACATGGCGGCCAGGGTCCCCAGGCGCAATCCAGCTTGTCTCCTGGGAAGCAACCCACAGTCTTCACGCTCCCTCGGAAGACTGTTTCGGGGCAGCTGGACCCCACGCGCTGCCCTCTTTGGGCTTAGCATGGGCGAGCAGGTCCAGCCGATCCCACCCCCAAGCTGGGGCCGCCAGGGGCGTGGCTAGACCCAAGCCCGGGCCGGGAAGAGGGGCGGGGCTGACGCTCGGGGACGTGAGCCCCGGCCACATGGCGGCTGGGGAACCCAGGCGCAATCCAGCTTGTCTCTTGGGAAGCAACCCACAGTCTTCACGCTCCCTCGGAAGACTGTTTCTGGGCGGCTGGACCCCACGCGCGGCCCTCTTTGGGCTTAGCATGGGCGAGCAGGTCCAGCCGATCCCACCCCCGGGCTGGGGCCGCCAGGGGCGTGGCTAGACCCAAGCCAGGGCCGGGAAGAGGGGCGGGGCTGATGCTCGGGGACGTGAGCCCCGGCCACATGGCGGCCAGGGTCCCCAGGCGCAATCCAGCTTGTCTCCTGGGAAGCAACCCACAGTCTTCACGCTCCCTCGGAAGACTGTTTCGGGGCGGCTGGACTCCCACGTGCGGCCCTCTTTGGGCTTAGCATGGCGAGCAGGTCCAGCCGATCCCACCCCCGGGCTGGGGCCGCCAGGGGCGTGGCTAGAACCAAGCCCGGGCCGTGAAGAGGGGCGGGGCTGATGCTCGGGGACAGTGAGCCCGGCCACATGGCGGCCGGGGTCCCCAGGCGCAATCCAGCTTGTCTCCTGGGAAGCAACCCACAGTCTTCACGCTCCCTCGGAAGACTGTTTCGGGGCGGCTGGACCCCCACGTCGCGGCCCTCTTTGGGCTTAGCATGGGCTAGCAGGTCCAGCCGATCCCACCCCCGGGCTGGGGCGGCCAGGGGCATGGATAGCCCCAAGCCTGGGCCGGGAAGAGGTGCAGGGCTGATGCTCGGGGACATGACCCCGGCCACATGGCGGCCAGGGTCCCCAGGCGCAATCCAGCTTGTCTCCTGGGAAGCAACCCACAGTCTTCACGCTCCCTCGGAAGACTGTTTCGGGGCGGCTGGTCCCACACGCGCTGCCCTCTTTGGGCTTAGCATGGGCGAGCAGGTACAGCCGATCCCACCCCCAGGCTGGGGCCGCCAGGGGCGTGGCTAGACCCAAGCCCGAACTGGGAAGAGGGGCGGGGCTGATGCTCGGGGACGTGAGCCCTGGCCACATGGCGGCCGGGGTCCCCAGGCGCAATCCAGCTTGTCTCCTGGGAAGCAACCCACAGTCTTCACGCTCCCTTGGAAGACTGTGTCGGTGCGGTTGGACCCCCACGCGCGGCCCTCTTTGGGCTTAGCGTGGGCCAGCAGGTCCAGCCGATCCCACCCCCGGGCTGGGGCCGCCAGGGGCGTGGCTAGACCGAGGCCCGGGCCGGGAAGAGGGGCGGGGCTGATGCTCGGGGACGTGAGCCCCGGCCACATGGCGGCCAGGGTCCCCAGGCGCAATCCAGCTTGTCTCCTGGGAAGCAACCCACAGTCTTCACGCTCCCTCGAAGACTGTTTCGGGGCGGCTGGACCCCCACGCGCGGCCCTCTTTGGGCTTAGCGTGGGCGAGCAGGTACAGCCGATCCCACCCCCGGGCTGGGGCCGCCAGGGGCGTGGCTAGACCAAGCCCGGGCCGTGGAAGAGGGGCGGGGCTGACGCTCGGGGACGTGAGCCCCGGCCACATGGCGGCCGGGTCCCCAGGCGCAATCCAGCTTGTCTCCTGGGAAGCAACCCACAGTCTTCACGCTCCCTCGGAAGACTGTTTCTGGGCGGCTGGACGCCCATGCGCGGCCCTCTTTGGGCTTAGCATGGGCCAGCAGGTCCAGCCGATCCCACCCCCGGGCTGGGGCCGCCAAGGGCATGGCTAGACCCAAGCCCGGGCCGGGAAGAGGGGCGGGGCTGATGCTCAGGCAAGTGAGCCCCGGCCACATGGGGGCCGGGGTCCACAGGCGCAATCCAGCTTGTCTCCTGGGAAGCAACCCACAGTCTTCACGCTCCCTCGGAAGACTGTTTCGGGGCGGCTGGACCCCGCGTGCGCGGCCCTCTTTGGGCTTAGCTTCGGTAAGCAGGTACAACCGATCCCACCCCCGGGCTGGGGCCGCCAGGGGCGTGGCTAGAACTAAGCCCGGGCGGGGAAGAGGGGCGGGGCTGATGCTCGGGGACGTGAGCCCCGGCCACATGGCGGCTGGGGTCCCCAGGCGCAATCCAGCTTGTCTCCTGGGAAGCAACCCACAGTCTTCACGCTCCCTCGGAAGACTGTTTCGGGGCAGCTGGACCCCACGCGCTGCCCTCTTTGGGCTTAGCATGGGCGAGCAGGTCCAGCCGATCCCACCCCCAAGCTGGGGCCGCCAGGGGCGTGGCTAGACCCAAGCCCGGGCCGGGAAGAGGGGCGTGGCTGACGCTCGGGGACGTGAGCCCCGGCCACATGGCGGCCAGGGTCCCCAGGCGCAATCCAGCTTGTCTCCTGGGAAGCAACCCACAGTCTTCATGCTCCCTCGAAAGACAGTTTCGGGGCGGCTGGACTCCCACGTGCGGCCCTCTTTGGGCTTAGCATGGGCGAGCAGGTCCAGCCGATCCCACCCCCGGGCTGGGGCCGCCATGGGCATGGATAGAACCAAGCCCGGGCCGTGAAGAGGGGCGGGGCTGATGCTCGGGGACATGATCCCGGCCACATGGCGGCCGGGGTCCCCAGGCGCAATCCAGCTTGTCTCCTGGGAAGCAACCCACAGTCTTCACGCTCCCTCGGAAGATTGTTTCTGGGCGGCTGGACCCCCATGCGCGGCCCTCTTTGGGCTTAGCGTGGGCGAGCAGTTCCAGCCGATCCCACCCCCGGGCTGGGGCCGCCAGGGGCGTGGCCAGACCCAAGCCCGGGCCGGGAAGAGGGGCGGGGCTGACGCTCGGGGACTTGATCCCGGCCACATGGCGGACAGGGTCCCCAGGCGCAATCCAGCTTGTCTCCTGGGAAGCAACCCACAGTCTTCACGCTCCCTCGGAAGATTGTTTCGGGGCGGCTGGACCCCCATGCGCGGCCCTCTTTGGGCTTAGCATGGGCCAGCAGGTCCAGCCGATCCCACCCCCGGGCTGGGGCCGCCAGGGGCGTGGCTAGACCCAAGCCCGGGCCGGGAAGAGGGGCGGGGCTGAACTCGGGGACGTGAGCCCCGGCCACATGGGGGCCGGGTTCCCCAGGCGCAATCCAGCTTGTCTCTTGATAAACAACCCACAGTCTTCATGCTCCATCGAAAGACAGTTTCGGGGCAGCTGGACTCCCACGCGCGGCCCTCTTTGGGCTTAGCGTCGGCCAGCAGGTACAGCCAATCGCACCACCGGGCTGGGGCCGCCAGGGGCATGCATAGACCCAAGCCCGGGCCGGGAAGAGGGGCGGGGCTGACGCTCGGGGACATGATCCCGGCCACATGGCGGACAGGGTCCCCAGGCGCAATCCAGCTTGTCTCCTGGGAAGCAACCCACAGTCTTCACGCTCCCTCGGAAGACAGTTTCGGGGCGGCTGGACCCCCATGCGCGGCCCTCTTTGGCCTTAGCATGGGCGAGCAGGTCGAGCCCATCCCACCCCCGGGCTGGGGCCGCCAGAAGCGTGGCTAGACCCAAGCCCGGGACGGGAAGTGGGGCGGGGCTGATGCTCGGGGACGTGAGCCCTGACCACATGGCGGCCGGGGTCCCCAGGCGCAATCCAGCTTGTCTCCTGGGAAGCAACCCACAGTCTTCATGCTCCCTCGGAAGACTGTTTCGGGGCGGGTGGACCCCACGCGCGTCCCACTTTGGACTTAGCATGGGCCAGCAGGTCCAGCCGATCCCACCCCCGGGCTGGGGCCGCCAGGGGCGTGGCTAGACCCAAGCCCGGGCCGGGAAGAGGGGCGGGGCTGACGCTCGGGGACGTGAGCCCCGGCCACATGGCGGCCAGGGTCCCCAGGCGCAATCCAGCTTGTCTCCTGGGAAGCAACCCACAGTCTTCACGCTCCCTCAGAAGACTGTTTCGGGGCGGCTGGACCCCCATGCGCGGCCCTCTTTGGGCTTAGCGTCGGCCAGCAGGTACAGCATATCCCACCCTCGGGCTGGGGCCGCCAGGGGCGTGGCTAGACCCAAGCCTGGGCCGGGAAGAGGGGCGGGGCTGATGCTCGGGGACATGACCCCTGGTCACATGGCAGCCAGGGTCCCCAGGCGCAATCCAGCTTGTCTCCTGGGAAGCAACCCACAGTCTTCACGCTCGCTTGGAAGACTGTTTCGGGGCGGCTGGACCCCCACTCGCGGCCCTCTTTGGGCTTAGCATGGGCGAGCAGGTCCAGCCGATCCCACCCCCGGGCTGGGGCCACCAGGGGCGTGGCTAGACCCAAGCCCGGGCTGGGAAGAGGGGCGGGGCTGACGCTGGGGGACGTGAGCCCCGGCCACATGGCGGCTGGGGTCCCCAGGCGCAATCCAGCTTGTCTCCTGGGAAGCAACCCACAGTCTTCATGCTCCTTCGGAAGACTGTTTCGGGGCGGCTGGACCCCACGCGCGGCCCTCTTTGGGCTTAGCATGGGCGAGCAGGTCCAGCCGATCCCACCCCCGGGCTGGGGCGGCCAGGGGCATGGATAGACCCAAGCCTGGGCCGGGAAGAGGTTCGGGGATGATGCTCGGGGACATGACCCCGGCCACATGGCGGCCAGTGTCCCCAGGCGCAATCCAGCTTGTCTCCTGGGAAGCAACCCACAGTCTTCACGCTCCCTCGGAAGACTGTTTCGGGGCGGGTGGACGCCACGCGCTGCCCTCTTTGGGCTTAGCATGGGCGAGCAGGTCCAGCCGATACCACCCCCGGGCTGGGGCCGCCAGGGGCGTGGCTAGACCCAAGCCTGGACCGGGAAGAGGGGCGGGGCTGATGCTCGGGGACGTGAGCCCTGGCCACATGGCGGCCGGGGTCCCCAGGCGCAATACAGCTTGTCTCCTGGGAAGCAACCCACAGTCTTCACGCTCCCTCAGAAGACTGTTTCGGGGCGGGTGGACCCCCACGCGCGGCCCTCTTTGGGCTTAGCATCGGCCAGCAGGTCCAGCCGATCCCACCCCCGGGCTGGGGCCGCCAGGGGCGTGGCTAGACCGAGGCCCGGGCCGGGAAGAGGGGCGGGGCTTATGCTCGGGGACGTGAGCCCCGGCCACATGGCGGCCAGGGTCCCCAGGCGCAATCAAGCTTGTCTCCTGGGAAGCAACCCACAGTCTTCACGCTCCCTCTGAAGACTGTTTCGGGGCGGCTGGACCCCCATGCGCGGCCCTCTTTGGGCTTAGCGTCGGCCAGCCGGTACAGCCGATCCCACCCCCGGGCTGGGGCCGCCAGGGGCGTGGCTAGACCCAAGCCCGGGCCGGGAAGAGGGGCGGGGCTGACGCTCGGGGACGTGAGGCCCGGCCACATGGCGGCCGCGGTCCCCAGGCGCAATCCAGCTTGTCTCCTGGGAAGCAACCCACAGTCTTCACGCTCCCTCGGAAGACTGTTTTGGGGCGCCTGGACGCCCATGCGCGGCCCCCTTTGGGCTTAGCATGGGCCAGCAGGTCCAGCGGATCCCATCCCTGGTCTGGGGCCGCCAGGGGCGTGGCTAGACCCAAGCCCGGGCCGGGAAGAGGGGCGGGGCTGATGCTCAGGCAAGTGAGCCCCGGCCACATGGGGGCCGGGGTCCACAGGCGCAATCCAGCTTGTCTCCTGGGAAGCAACCCACAGTCTTCACGCTCCCTCGGAAGACTGTTTCGGGGCGGCTGGACCCCCGCGTGCGCGGCCCTCTTTGGGCTTAGCTTCGGTAAGCAGGTACAACCGATCCCACCCCCGGGCTGGGGCCGCCAGGGGCGTGGCTAGAACTAAGCCCGGGCCGGGAAGAGGGGCGGGGCTGATGCTCGGGGACGTGAGCCCCGGCCACATGGCGGCCGGGGTCCCCAGGCGCAATCCAGCTTGTCTCCTGGGAAGCAACCCACAGTCTTCACGCTCCCTCGGAAGACTGTTTCGGGGCGGCTGGACCCCACGCGCTGCCCTCTTTGGGCTTAGCATGGGCGAGCAGGTCCAGCCGATCCCACCCCCGGGCTGGGGCCGCCAGGGGCGTGGCTAGACCCAAGCCCGGGCCGGGAAGAGGGGCGGGGCTGACGCTCGGGGACGTGAGCCCCGGCCACATGGCGGCCAGGGTCCCCAGGCGCAATCCAGCTTGTCTCCTGGGAAGCAACCCACAGTCTTCACGCTCCCTCGAAAGACTGTTTCGGGGCGGCTGGACCCCACGCGCGGCCCTCTTTGGGCTTAGCATGGGCGAGCAGGTCCAGCCGATCCCACCCCCGGGCTGGGGCCGCCAGGGCATGGATAGAACCAAGCCCGGGCCGGGAAGAGGGGCGGGGCTGATGCTCGGGGACATGAGCCCGGCCACATGGCGGCCGGGGTCCCCAGGCGCAATCCAGCTTGTCTCCTGGGAAGCAACCCACAGTCTTCACGCTCCCTCGGAAGACTGTTTCGGGGCGGCTGGACCCCCATGCGCGGCCCTCTTTGGGCTTAGCGTGGGCGAGCAGGTCCAGCCGATCCCACCCCCGGGCTGGGGCCGCCAGGGGCGTGGCTAGACCCAAGCCCGGGCCGGGAAGAGGGGCGGGGCTGACGCTCGGGGACGTGAGCCCGGCCACATGGCGGCCAGGGTCCCCAGGCGCAATCCAGCTTGTCTCCTGGGAAGCAACCCACAGTCTTCACGCTCCCTCGGAAGACTGTTTCGGGGCGGCTGGACCCCCATGCGCGGCCCTCTTTGGGCTTAGCATGGGCCAGCAGGTCCAGCCGATCCCACCCCCGGGCTGGGGCCGCCAGGGGCGTGGCTAGACCCAAGCCCGGGCCGGGAAGAGGGGCGGGGCTGATGCTCGGGGACGTGAGCCCCGGCCACATGGCGGCCGGGGTCCCCAGGCGCAATCCAGCTTGTCTCCTGGGAAGCAACCCACAGTCTTCACGCTCCCTCGGAAGACTGTTTCGGGGCGGCTGGACCCCCGCGTGCGCGGCCCTCTTTGGGCTTAGCGTCAGGGAGCAGGTACAGCCGATCCCACCCCCGGGCTGGGGCCACCAGGGGCGTGTCTAGACAAAGGCCCGGGCTGGGAAGGGGGCGGGGCTGATGCTCGGGGACGTGAGCCCTGGCCACATGGCGGCTGGGGTCCCCAGGCGCAATCCAGCTTGTCTCCTGGGAAGCAACCCACAGTCTTCACGCTCCCTCGGAAGACTGTTTCGGGGCAGCTGGACCCCACGCGCGGCCCTCTTTGGGCTTAGCATGGGCGAGCAGGTCCAGCCGATCCCACCCCCAAGCTGGGGCCGCCAGGGGCGTGGCTAGACCCAAGCCCGGGCCGGGAAGAGGGGCGTGGCTGACGCTCGGGGACGTGAGCCCCGGCCACATGGCGGCCAGGGTCCCCAGGCGCAATCCAGCTTGTCTCCTGGGAAGCAACCCACAGTCTTCATGCTCCCTCGAAAGACAGTTTCGGGGCGGCTGGACCCCACGTGCGGCCCTCTTTGGGCTTAGCATGGGCGAGCAGGTCCAGCCGATCCCACCCCCGGGCTGGGGCCGCCATGGGCGTGGCTAGACCCAAGCCCGGGCCTGGAAGAGGGGCGGGGCTGATGCTCGGGGACATGAGCCCGGCCACATGGCGGCCGGGGTCCCCAGGCGCAATCCAGCTTGTCTCCTGGGAAGCAACCCACAGTCTTCACGCTCCCTCGGAAGACTGTTTCGGGGCGGCTGGACCCCCATGCGCGGCCCTCTTTGGGCTTAGCGTGGGCGAGCAGTTCCAGCCGATCCCACCCCCGGGCTGGGGCCGCCAGGGGCGTGGCTAGACCCAAGCCCGGGCCGGGAAGAGGGGCGGGGCTGACGCTCGGGGACTTGATCCCGGCCACATGGCGGCCAGGGTCCCCAGGCGCAATCCAGCTTGTCTCCTGGGAAGCAACCCACAGTCTTCACGCTCCCTCGGAAGATTGTTTCGGGGCGGCTGGACCCCATGCGCGGCCCTCTTTGGGCTTAGCATGGGCGAGCAGGTCCAGCCGATCCCACCCCCGGGCTGGGGCCGCCAGGGGCGTGGCTAGACCCAAGCCCGGGCCGGGAAGAGGGGCGGGGCTGAACTCGGGGACATGAGCCCCGGCCACATGGCGGCCGGGTTCCCCAGGCGCAATCCAGCTTGTCTCTTGATAAACAACCCACAGTCTTCATGCTCCATCGAAAGACAGTTTCGGGGCAGCTGGACTCCCACGCGCGGCCCTCTTTGGGCTTAGCGTCGGCCAGCAGGTACAGCCAATCGCACCACCGGGCTGGGGCCGCCAGGGGCATGCATAGACCCAAGCCCGGGCCGGGAAGAGGGGCGGGGCTGACGCTCGGGGACATGATCCCGGCCACATGGCGGACAGGGTCCCCAGGCGCAATCCAGCTTGTCTCCTGGGAAGCAACCCACAGTCTTCACGCTCCCTCGGAAGACAGTTTCGGGGCGGCTGGACCCCCATGCGCGGCCCTCTTTGGGCTTAGCGTCGGCCAGCAGGTCCAGCCGATCCCACCCCCGGGCTGGGGCCGCCAGGGGCGTGGCTAGACCCAAGCCCGGGACGGGAAGAGGGGCGGGGCTGATGCTCGGGGACGTGAGCCCTGACCACATGGCGGCCGGGGTCCCCAGGCGCAATCCAGCTTGTCTCCTGGGAAGCAACCCACAGTCTTCACGCTCCCTCGGAAGACTGTTTCGGGGCGGCTGGACCCCACGCGCGTCCCACTTTGGGCTTAGCATGGGCCAGCAGGTCCAGCCGATCCCACCCCCGGGCTGGGGCCGCCAGGGGCGTGGCTAGACCCAAGCCCGGGCCGGGAAGAGGGGCGGGGCTGACGCTCGGGGACGTGAGCCCCGGCCACATGGCGGCCAGGGTCCCCAGGCGCAATCCAGCTTGTCTCCTGGGAAGCAACCCACAGTCTTCACGCTCCCTCGAAGACTGTTTCGGGGCGGCTGGACCCCCACGCGCTGCCCTCTTTGGGCTTAGCGTCGGCCAGCAGGTACAGCATATCCCACCCCGGGCTGGGGCCGCCAGGGGCGTGGCTAGACCCAAGCCCGGGCCGGGAAGAGGGGCGGGGCTGATGCTCGGGGACATGACCCCGGTCACATGGCAGCCAGGGTCCCCAGGCGCAATCCAGCTTGTCTCCTGGGAAGCAACACACAGTCTTCACGCTCGCTCGGAAGACTGTTTCGGGGCGGCTGGACCCCCACTCGCGGCCCTCTTTGGGCTTAGCATGGGCGAGCAGGTCCAGCCGATCCCACCCCCGGGCTGGGGCCGCCAGGGGCGTGGCTAGACCCAAGCCCGGGCTGGGAAGAGGGGCGGGGCTGACGCTGGGGACGTGAGCCCCGGCCACATGGCGGCTGGGGTCCCCAGGCGCAATCCAGCTTGTCTCCTGGGAAGCAACCCACAGTCTTCATGCTCCTTCGGAAGACTGTTTCGGGGCGGCTGGACCCCACGCGCGGCCCTCTTTGGGCTTAGCATGGGCGAGCAGGTCCAGCCGATCCCACCCCCGGGCTGGGGCGGCCAGGGGCATGGATAGACCCAAGCCGGGCCGGGAAGAGGGGCGGGGCTGATGCTCGGGGACATGAGCCCCGGCCACATGGCGGCCAGTGTCCCCAGGCGCAATCCAGCTTGTCTCCTGGGAAGCAACCCACAGTCTTCACGCTCCCTCGGAAGACTGTTTCGGGGCGGGTGGACGCCACGCGCTGCCCTCTTTGGGCTTAGCATGGGCGAGCAGGTACAGCCGATCCCACCCCCGGGCTGGGGCCGCCAGGGGCGTGGCTAGACCCAAGCCCGGGCCGGGGCTGATGCTCGGGGACGTGAGCCCTGGCCACATGGCGGCCGGGGTCCCCAGGCGCAATCCAGCTTGTCTCCTGGGAAGCAACCCACAGTCTTCACGCTCCCTCAGAAGACTGTTTCGGGGCGGGTGGACCCCCACGCGAGGCCCTCTTTGGGCTTAGCATCGGCCAGCAGGTCCAGCCGATCCCACCCCCGGGCTGGGGCCGCCAGGGGCGTGGCTAGACCGAAGCCCGGGCCGGGAAGAGGGGCGGGGCTTATGCTCGGGGACGTGAGCCCCGGCCACATGGCGGCCAGGGTCCCCAGGCGCAATCAAGCTTGTCTCCTGGGAAGCAACCCACAGTCTTCACGCTCCCTCTGAAGACTGTTTCGGGGCGGCTGGACCCCCATGCGCGGCCCTCTTTGGGCTTAGCGTCGGCCAGCAGGTACAGCCGATCCCACCCCCGGGCTGGGGCCGCCAGGGGCGTGGCTAGACCCAAGCCCGGGCCGGGAAGAGGGGCGGGGCTGACGCTCGGGGACGTGAGGCCCGGCCACATGGCGGCCGCGGTCCCCAGGCGCAATCCAGCTTGTCTCCTGGGAAGCAACCCACAGTCTTCACGCTCCCTCGGAAGACTGTTTCGGGGCGGCTGGACGCCCATGCGCGGCCCCCTTTGGGCTTAGCATGGGCCAGCAGGTCCAGCGGATCCCATCCCCGGTCTGGGGCCGCCAGGGGCGTGGCTAGACCCAAGCCCGGGCCGGGAAGAGGGGCGGGGCTGATGCTCAGGCACGTGAGCCCCGGCCACATGGGGGCCGGGGTCCCCAGGCGCAATCCAGCTTGTCTCCTGGGAAGCAACCCACAGTCTTCACGCTCCCTCGGAAGACTGTTTCGGGGCGGCTGGACCCCCGCTGCGCGGCCCACTTTGGGCTTAGCTTCGGCAAGCAGGTACAACCGATCCCACCCCCGGGCTGGGGCCGCCAGGGGCGTGGCTAGAACTAAGCCCGGGCGGGGAAGAGGGGCGGGGCTGACGCTGGGGGACTTGAGCCCCGGCCACATGGCGACCAGGGTCCCCAGGCGCAATCCAGCTTTTCTCCTGGGAAGCAACCCACAGTCTTCACGCTCCCTCGGAAGACTGTTTCGGGGCGGCTGGACCCCAATGCGCTGCCCTCTTTGGGCTTATCGTCGGCCAGCATGTACAGCCGATCCCACCCCCGGGCTGGGGCCGCCAAGGGCATGGCTACACCAAAGCCAGGGCCGGGAAGAGGGGCGGGGCTGATGCTCGGGCACGTGAGCCCCGGCCACATGGCGGCCAGGGTCCCCAGGCGCAATCCAGCTTGTCTCCTGGTAAGCAACCCACAGTCTTCATGCTCCATCGAAAGACAGTTTCGGGGCAGCTGGACTCCCACGCGCGGCCCTCTTTGGGCTTAGCGTCGGCCAGCAGGTACAGCCGATCGCACCCCCGGGCTGGGGCCGCCAGGGGCGTGGCTAGACCCAAGCCCGGGCGGGAAGAGGGGCGGGGCTGACGCTCGGGGACGTGAGCCCCGGCCACATGGCGGCCGGGTCCCCAGGCGCAATCCAGCTTGTCTCCTGGGAAGCAACCCACAGTCTTCACGCTCCCTCGGAAGACTGTTTCGGGGCGGCTGGACGCCCATGCGCGGCCCCCTTTGGGCTTAGCGTCGGCCAGCAGGTCCAGCCGATCCCACCCCCGGGCTGGGGCCGCCAGGGGCGTGGCTAGACCCAAGCCCGGGCCGGGAAGAGGGGCGGGGCTGATGCTCAGGCAAGTGAGCCCCGGCCACATGGCGGCCGGGGTCCCCAGGCGCAATCCAGCTTGTCTCCTGGGAAGCAACCCACAGTCTTCACGCTCCCTCGGAAGACTGTTTTGGGGTGGCCTGACCCCCGCGCGCGGTCCTCTTTGGGCTTAGCTTCGGCAAGCAGGTACAGCCAATCCCAACCCCGGGCTGGGGCCGCCAGGGGCGTGGCTAGAACCAAGCCCGGGCCGGGAAGAGGGGCGGGGCTGATGCTCGGGGACGTGAGCCCCGGCCACATGGCGGCCGGGGTCCCCAGGCGCAATCCAGCTTGTCTCCTGGGAAGCAACCCACAGTCTTCACGCTCCCTCGGAAGACTGTTTCGGGGCAGCTGGACCCCACGCGCGGCCCTCTTTGGGCTTAGCATGGGCGAGCAGGTCCAGCCGATCCCACCCCCGAGCTGGGGCCGCCAAGGGCGTGGCTAGACCCAAGCCCGGGCCGGGAAGAGGGGCGGGGCTGACGCTCGGGGACGTGAGCCCCGGCCACATGGCGGCCAGGGTCCCCAGGCGCAATCCAGCTTGTCTCCTGGGAAGCAACCCACAGTCTTCATGCTCCCTCGAAAGACAGTTTCGGGGCGGCTGGACTCCCACGTGCGGCCCTCTTTGGGCTTAGCATGGGCGAGCAGGTCCAGCCGATCCCACCCCCGGGCTGGGGCCGCCATGGGCATGGCTAGAACCAAGCCCGGGCCTTGAAGAGGGGCGGGGCTGATGCTCGGGGACATGATCCCGGCCACATGGCGGCCGGGGTCCCCAGGCGCAATCCAGCTTGTCTCCTGGGAAGCAACCCACAGTCTTCACGCTCCCTCGGAAGACTGTTTCGGGGCGGCTGGACCCCCACGCGCGGCCCTCTTTGGGCTTAGCGTGGGCGAGCAGTTCCAGCCGATCCCACCCCCGGGCTGGGGCCGCCAGGGGCGTGGCCAGACCCAAGCCCGGGCCGGGAAGAGGGGCGGGGCTGACGCTCGGGGACTTGATCCCGGCCACATGGCGGACAGGGTCCCCAGGCGCAATCCAGCTTGTCTCCTGGGAAGCAACCCACAGTCTTCACGCTCCCTCGAAAGACAGTTTCGGGGCGGCTGGACCCCCATGCGCGGCCCTCTTTGGCCTTAGCATGGGCGAGCAGGTCGAGCCCATCCCACCCCCGGGCTGGGGCCGCCAGGGGCGTGGCTAGACCCAAGCCCGGGACGGGAAGTGGGGCGGGGCTGATGCTCGGGGACGTGAGCCCTGACCACATGGCGGCCGGGGTCCCCAGGCGCAATCCAGCTTGTCTCCTGGGAAGCAACCCACAGTCTTCACGCTCCCTCGGAAGACTGTTTCGGGGCGGGTGGACCCCACGCGCGGCCCTCTTTGGGCTTAGCATGGGCCAGCAGGTCCAGCCGATCCCACCCCCGGGCTGGGGCCGCCAGGGGCGTGGCTAGACCCAAGCCCGGGCCGGGAAGAGGGGCGGGGCTGATGCTCGGGGACGTGAGCCCGGCCACATGGCGGCCAGGGTCCCCAGGCGCAATCCAGCTTGTCTCCTGGGAAGCAACCCACAGTCTTCACGCTCCCTCGGAAGACTGTTTCGGGGCGGCTGGACCCCCATGCGCGGCCCTCTTTGGGCTTAGCGTGGGCGAGCAGGTCCAGCCGATCCCACCCCCGGGCTGGGGCCGCCAGGGGCGTGGCTAGACCCAAGCCCGGGCCGGGAAGAGGGGCGGGGCTGACGCTCGGGGACGTGAGCCCCGGCCACATGGCGGACAGGGTCCCCAGGCGCAATCCAGCTTGTCTCCTGGGAAGCAACCCACAGTCTTCACGCTCCCTCGGAAGACTGTTTCGGGGCGGCTGGACCCCCATGCGCGGCCCTCTTTGGGCTTAGCATGGGCGAGCAGGTCCAGCCGATCCCACCCCCGGGCTGGGGCCGCCAGGGGCGTGGCTAGACCCAAGCCCGGGCGGGAAGAGGGGCGGGGCTGATGCTCGGGGACGTGAGCCCCGGCCACATGGCGGCCGGGGTCCCCAGGCGCAATCCAGCTTGTCTCCTGGGAAGCAACCCACAGTCTTCACGCTCCCTCGGAAGACTGTTTCGGGGCGGCTGGACCCCACGCGCGGCCCTCTTTGGGCTTAGCATGGGCCAGCAGGTCCAGCCGATCCCACCCCCGGGCTGGGGCCGCCAGGGGCGTGGCTAGACCCAAGCCCGGGCCGGGAAGAGGGGCGGGGCTGATGCTCGGGGACGTGAGCCCCGGCCACATGGCGGCCAGGGTCCCCAGGCGCAATCCAGCTTGTCTCCTGGGAAGCAACCCACAGTCTTCACGCTCCCTCGGAAGACTGTTTCGGGGCGGCTGGACCCCCACGCGCGGCCCTCTTTGGGCTTAGCATGGGCCAGCAGGTCCAGCCGATCCCACCCCCGGGCTGGGGCCGCCAGGGGCGTGGCTAGACCCAAGCCCGGGCCGGGAAGAGGGGCGGGGCTGATGCTCGGGGACGTGAGCCCCGGCCACATGGCGGCCGGGGTCCCCAGGCGCAATCCAGCTTGTCTCCTGGGAAGCAACCCACAGTCTTCACGCTCCCTCGGAAGACTGTTTCGGGGCGGCTGGACCCCACGCGCGGCCCTCTTTGGGCTTAGCATGGGCGAGCAGGTCCAGCCGATCCCACCCCCGGGCTGGGGCCGCCAGGGGCGTGGCTAGACCCAAGCCCGGGCCGGGAAGAGGGGCGGGGCTGACGCTCGGGGACGTGAGCCCCGGCCACATGGCGGCCAGGGTCCCCAGGCGCAATCCAGCTTGTCTCCTGGGAAGCAACCCACAGTCTTCACGCTCCCTCGGAAGACTGTTTCGGGGCGGCTGGACCCCCATGCGCGGCCCTCTTTGGGCTTAGCATGGGCGAGCAGGTCCAGCCGATCCCACCCCCGGGCTGGGGCCGCCAGGGGCGTGGCTAGACCCAAGCCCGGGCCGGGAAGAGGGGCGGGGCTGATGCTCGGGGACGTGAGCCCCGGCCACATGGCGGCCGGGGTCCCCAGGCGCAATCCAGCTTGTCTCCTGGGAAGCAACCCACAGTCTTCACGCTCCCTCGGAAGACTGTTTCGGGGCGGGTGGACCCCACGCGCGGCCCTCTTTGGGCTTAGCATGGGCCAGCAGGTCCAGCCGATCCCACCCCCGGGCTGGGGCCGCCAGGGGCGTGGCTAGACCCAAGCCCGGGCCGGGAAGAGGGGCGGGGCTGACGCTCGGGGACGTGAGCCCCGGCCACATGGCGGCCAGGGTCCCCAGGCGCAATCCAGCTTGTCTCCTGGGAAGCAACCCACAGTCTTCACGCTCCCTCGGAAGACTGTTTCGGGGCGGCTGGACCCCGCGCGCGGCCCTCTTTGGGCTTAGCGTCGGCCAGCAGGTACAGCAGATCCCACCCCCGGGCTGGGGCCGCCAGGGGCGTGGCTAGACCCAAGCCCGGGCCGGGAAGAGGGGCGGGGCTGATGCTCGGGGACATGAGCCCCGGCCACATGGCGGCCGGGGTCCCCAGGCGCAATCCAGCTTGTCTCCTGGGAAGCAACCCACAGTCTTCACGCTCCCTCGGAAGACTGTTTCGGGGCGGCTGGACCCCCACTGCGCGGCCCTCTTTGGGCTTAGCATGGGCGAGCAGGTCCAGCCGATCCCACCCCCGGGCTGGGGCCGCCAGGGGCGTGGCTAGACCCAAGCCGGGCCGGGAAGAGGGGCGGGGCTGATGCTCGGGGACGTGAGCCCTGGCCACATGGCGGCCAGGGTCCCCAGGCGCAATCCAGCTTGTCTCCTGGGAAGCAACCCACAGTCTTCACGCTCCCTCGGAAGACTGTTTCGGGGCGGCTGGACCCCACGCGCTGCCCTCTTTGGGCTTAGCATGGGCGAGCAGGTCCAGCCGATCCCACCCCCGGGCTGGGGCCGCCAGGGGCGTGGCTAGACCCAAGCCCGGGCCGGGAAGAGGGGCGGGGCTGATGCTCGGGGACGTGAGCCCCGGCCACATGGCGGCCAGGGTCCCCAGGCGCAATCCAGCTTGTCTCCTGGGAAGCAACCCACAGTCTTCACGCTCCCTCGAAGACTGTTTCGGGGCGGCTGGACCCCCATTGCGGCCCTCTTTGGGCTTAGCGTGGGCGAGCAGGTCCAGCCGATCCCACCCCCGGGCTGGGGCCGCCAGGGGCGTGGCTAGACCCAAGCCCGGGCCGGGAAGAGGGGCGGGGCTGATGCTCGGGCACGTGAGCCCCGGCCACATGGCGGCCAGGGTCCCCAGGCGCAATCCAGCTTGTCTCCTGGGAAGCAACCCACAGTCTTCACGCTCCCTCGGAAGACTGTTTCGGGGCGGCTGGACCCCCATGCGCGGCCCTCTTTGGGCTTATCGTCGGCCAGCAGGTACAGCCGATCCCACCCCCGGGCTGGGGCCGCCAGGGGCGTGGCTAGACCTAAGCCCGGGCGTGGAAGAGGGGCGGGGCTGACGCTCGGGGACGTGAGCCCCGGCCACATGGCGGCCGCGGTCCCCAGGCGCAATCCAGCTTGTCTCCTGGGAAGCAACCCACAGTCTTCACGCTCCCTCGGAAGACTGTTTTGGGGCGCCTGGACGCCCATGCGCGGCCCCCTTTGGGCTTAGCGTCGGCCAGCAGGTCCAGCGGATCCCACCCCCGGGCTGGGGCCGCCAGGGGCGTGGCTAGACCCAAGCCCGGGCCGGGAAGAGGGGCGGGGCTGATGCTCGGGCAAGTGAGCCCCGGCCACATGGGGGCCGGGGTCCACAGGCGCAATCCAGCTTGTCTCCTGGGAAGCAACCCACAGTCTTCACGCTCCCTCGGAAGACTGTTTCGGGGCGGCTGGACCCCCGCGTGCGCGGCCCTCTTTGGGCTTAGCTTCGGTAAGCAGGTACAACCGATCCCACCCCCGGGCTGGGGCCGCCAGGGGCGTGGCTAGAACTAAGCCCGGGCGGGGAAGAGGGGCGGGGCTGATGCTCGGGGACGTGAGCCCCGGCCACATGGCGGCTGGGGTCCCCAGGCGCAATCCAGCTTGTCTCCTGGGAAGCAACCCACAGTCTTCACGCTCCCTCGGAAGACTGTTTCGGGGCAGCTGGACCCCACGCGCGGCCCTCTTTGGGCTTAGCATGGGCGAGCAGGTCCAGCCGATCCCACCCCCAAGCTGGGGCCGCCAGGGGCGTGGCTAGACCCAAGCCCGGGC
Organism: Ochotona curzoniae; assembly: GCF_017591425.1. Taxonomy (NCBI): domain Eukaryota; kingdom Metazoa; phylum Chordata; class Mammalia; order Lagomorpha; family Ochotonidae; genus Ochotona; species Ochotona curzoniae. The sequence goes on along the minus strand of NW_024465119.1, from coordinate 86,289 downwards.
CGGGAAGAGGGGCGGGGCTGACGCTCGGGGACGTGAGCCCCGGCCACATGGCGGCCAGGGTCCCCAGGCGCAATCCAGCTTGTCTCCTGGGAAGCAACCCACAGTCTTCATGCTCCCTCGAAAGACAGTTTCGGGGCGGCTGGACTCCCACGTGCGGCCCTCTTTGGGCTTAGCATGGGCGAGCAGGTCCAGCCGATCCCACCCCCGGGCTGGGGCCGCCATGGGCATGGATAGAACCAAGCCCGGGCCTTGAAGAGGGGCGGGGCTGATGCTCGGGGACATGATCCCGGCCACATGGCGGCCGGGGTCCCCAGGCGCAATCCAGCTTGTCTCCTGGGAAGCAACCCACAGTCTTCACGCTCCCTCAGAAGACTGTTTCGGGGCGGGTGGACGCCACGCGCTGCCCTCTTTGGGCTTAGCATGGGCGAGCAGGTCCAGCCGATCCCACCCCCGGGCTGGGGCCGCCAGGGGCGTGGCCAGACCCAAGCCCGGGCCGGGAAGAGGGGCGGGGCTGACGCTCGGGGACTTGATCCCGGCCACATGGCGGACAGGGTCCCCAGGCGCAATCCAGCTTGTCTCCTGGGAAGCAACCCACAGTCTTCACGCTCCCTCGAAAGACAGTTTCGGGGCGGCTGGACCCCCATGCGCGGCCCTCTTTGGCCTTAGCATGGGCGAGCAGGTCGAGCCCATCCCACCCCCGGGCTGGGGCCGCCAGGGGCGTGGCTAGACCCAAGCCCGGGACGGGAAGTGGGGCGGGGCTGATGCTCGGGGACGTGAGCCCTGACCACATGGCGGCCGGGGTCCCCAGGCGCAATCCAGCTTGTCTCCTGGGAAGCAACCCACAGTCTTCACGCTCCCTCAGAAGACTGTTTCGGGGCGGGTGGACCCCACGCGCGTCCCTCTTTGGGCTTAGCATGGGCCAGCAGGTCCAGCCGATCCCACCCCCGGGCTGGGGCCGCCAGGGGCGTGGCTAGACCCAAGCCCGGGCCGGGAAGAGGGGCGGGGCTGACGCTCGGGGACGTGAGCCACGGCCACATGGCGGCCAGGGTCCCCAGGCGCAATCCAGCTTGTCTCCTGGGAAGCAACCCACAGTCTTCACGCTCCCTCAGAAGACTGTTTCGGGGCGGCTGGACCCCCGCGCGCGGCCCTCTTTGGGCTTAGCGTCGGCCAGCAGGTACAGCATATCCCACCCCCGGGCTGGGGCCGCCAGGGGCGTGGCTAGACCCAAGCCTGGGCCGGGAAGAGGGGCGGGGCTGATGCTCGGGGACATGACCCCCGGTCACATGGCAGCCAGGGTCCCCAGGCGCAATCCAGCTTGTCTCCTGGGAAGCAACACACAGTCTTCACGCTCGCTTGGAAGACTGTTTCGGGGCGGCTGGACCCCCACTCGCGGCCCTCTTTGGGCTTAGCATGGGCGAGCAGGTCCAGCCGATCCCACCCCCGGGCTGGGGCCGCCAGGGGCGTGGCTAGACCCAAGCCCGGGCTGGGAAGAGGGGCGGGGCTGATGCTGGGGGACGTGAGCCCCGGCCACATGGCGGCTGGGGTCCCCAGGCGCAATCCAGCTTGTCTCCTGGGAAGCAACCCACAGTCTTCATGCTCCTTCGGAAGACTGTTTCTGGGCGGCTGGACCCCACGCGCGGCCCTCTTTGGGCTTAGCATGGGCGAGCAGGTCCAGCCGATCCCACCCCCGGGCTGGGGCCGCCAGGGGCATGGATAGACCCAAGCCTGGGCCGGGAAGAGGTTCGGGGCTGATGCTCGGGGACATGACCCCGGCCACATGGCGGCCAGTGTCCCCAGGCGCAAACCAGCTTCTCTCCTGGGAAGCAACCCACAGTCTTCACGCTCCCTCGGAAGACTGTTTCGGGGCGGCTGGACGCCACGCGCGGCCCTCTTTGGGCTTAGCATGGGCGAGCAGGTCCAGCCGATCCCACCCCCGGGCTGGGGCCGCCAGGGGCGTGGCTAGACCCAAGCCTGGACCGGGAAGAGGGGCGGGGCTGATGCTCGGGGACGTGAGCCCTGGCCACATGGCGGCCGGGGTCCCCAGGCGCAATACAGCTTGTCTCCTGGGAAGCAACCCACAGTCTTCACGCTCCCTCAGAAGACTGTTTCGGGGCGGGTGGACCCCCACGCGCGGCCCTCTTTGGGCTTAGCATGGGCCAGCAGGTCCAGCCGATCCCACCCCCGGGCTGGGGCCGCCAGGGGCGTGGCTAGCCCGAGGCCCGGGCCGGGTAGAGGGGCGGGGCTTATGCTCGGGGACGTGAGCCCCGGCCACATGGCGGCCAGGGTCCCCAGGCGCAATCCAGCTTGTCTCCTGGGAAGCAACCCACAGTCTTCACGCTCCCTCTGAAGACTGTTTCGGGGCGGCTGGACCCCCATATGCGGCCCTCATTGGGCTTAGCGTGGGCGAGCAGTTCCAGCCGATCCCACCCCCGGGCTGGGGCCGCCAGGGGCGTGGCTAGACCCAAGCCCGGGCCGGGAAGAGGGGCGGGGCTGATGCTCGGGCACGTGAGCCCCGGCCACATGGCGGCCAGGGTCCCCAGGCGCAATCCAGCTTGTCTCCTGGGAAGCAACCCACAGTCTTCACGCTCCCTCGGAAGACTGTTTCGGGGCGGCTGGACCCCCATGCGCGGCCCTCTTTGGGCTTAGCATGGGCCAGCAGGTCCAGCGGATCCCACCCCGGGCTGGGGCCGCCAGGGGCGTGGCTAGACCCAAGCCCGGGCCGGGAAGAGGGGCGGGGCTGATGCTCAGGCAAGTGAGCCCCGGCCACATGGGGGCCGGGGTCCACAGGCGCAATCCAGCTTGTCTCCTGGGAAGCAACCCACAGTCTTCACGCTCCCTCGGAAGACTGCTTCGGGGCGGCTGGACCCCCGCGTGCGCGGCCCTCTTTGGGCTTAGCTTCGGTAAGCAGGTACAACCGATCCCACCCCCGGGCTGGGGCCGCCAGGGGCGTGGCTAGAACTAAGCCCGGGCGGGGAAGAGGGGCGGGGCTGACGCTGGGGGACGTGAGCCCCGGCCACATGGCGACCAGGGTCCCCAGGCGCAATCCAGCTTTTCTCCTGGGAAGCAACCCACAGTCTTCACGCTCCCTCGGAAGACTGTTTCGGGGAGGCTGGACCCCAATGCGCTGCCCTCTTTGGGCTTATCGTCGGCCAGCAAGTACAGCCGATCCCACCCCCGGGCTGGGGCCGCCAAGGGCATGGCTACACCAAAGCCAGGGCCGGGAAGAGGGGCGGGGCTGACGCTGGGGGACGTGAGCCCCGGCCACATGGCGGCCAGGGTCCCCAGGCGCAATCCAGCTTGTCTCCTGGGAAGCAACCCACAGTCTTCACGCTCCCTCGGAAGACTGTTTCGGGGCGGCTGGACCCCCATGCGCGGCCCTCTTTGGGCTTAGCATGGGCGAGCAGGTCCAGCCGATCCCACCCCCGGGCTGGGGCCGCCAGGGGCGTGGCTAGACCCAAGCCCGGGCCGGGAAGAGGGGCGGGGCTGACGCTTGGGGACGTGACCCCCGGCCACATGGCGCCCGGATCCCCACTCGCAATCAGCTTGTCTCCTGGGAAGCAACCCACAGTCTTCACGCTCCCTCGGAAGACTGTTTCGGGGCGGCTGGACCCCGCGTGCGCGGCCCTCTTTGGGCTTAGCATGGGCCAGCAGGTCCAGCCGATCCCACCCCCGGGCTGGGGCCGCCAGGGGCGTGGCTAGACCCAAGCCCGGGCCGGGAAGAGGGGCGGGGCTGACGCTGGGGGACGTGAGCCCGGCCACATGGGGGCCGGGGTCCCCAGGCGCAATCCAGCTTGTCTCCTGGGAAGCAACCCACAGTCTTCATGCTCCCTCGGAAGACTGTTTCGGGGTGGCTGGACCCCCACGCGCGGCCCTCTTTGGGCTTAGTGTCGGCAAGCAGGTCCAGCCGATCCCACCCCCGGGCTGGGGCCGCCAGGGGCATGGATAGACCCAAGCCCGGGCCGGGAAGAGGTTCGGGGCTGATGCTCGGGGACATGACCCCGGCCACATGGCGGCCAGTGTCCCCAGGCGCAATCCAGCTTGTCTCCTGGGAAGCAACCCACAGTCTTCACGCTCCCTCAGAAGACTGTTTCGGGGCGGGTGGACGCCACGCGCTGCCCTCTTTGGGCTTAGCATGGGCGAGCAGGTCCAGCCGATACCACCCCCGGGCTGGGGCCGCCAGGGGCGTGGCTAGACCCAAGCCTGGACCGGGAAGAGGGGCGGGGCTGATGCTCGGGGACGTGAGCCCTGGCCACATGGCGGCCGGGGTCCCCAGGCGCAATACAGCTTGTCTCCTGGGAAGCAACCCACAGTCTTCACGCTCCCTCAGAAGACTGTTTCGGGGCCCTCTTTGGGCTTAGCATGGGCCAGCCAGCCCCGGCCACATGGCGGCCAGGGTCCCCAGGCGCAATCAAGCTTGTCTCCTGGGAAGCAACCCACAGTCTTCACGCTCTCTCTGAAGACTGTTTCGGGGCGGCTGGACCCCCATATGCGGCCCTCATTGGGCTTAGCGTGGGCGAGCAGTTCCAGCCGATCCCACCCCCGGGCTGGGGCCGCCAGGGGCGTGGCTAGACCCAAGCCCGGGCCGGGAAGAGGGGCGGGGCTGATGCTCGGGCACGTGAGCCCCGGCCACATGGCGGCCAGGGTCCCCAGGCGCAATCCAGCTTGTCTCCTGGGAAGCAACCCACAGTCTTCACGCTCCCTCGGAAGACTGTTTCGGGGCGGCTGGACCCCCATGCGCGGCTCTCTTTGGGCTTAGCGTCGGCCAGCAGGTACAGCATATCCCACCCCCGGGCTGGGGCCGCCAGGGGCGTGGCTAGACCTAAGCCCGGGCGTGGAAGAGGGGCGGGGCTGACGCTCGGGGACGTGAGCCCCGGCCACATGGCGGCCGCGGTCCCCAGGCGCAATCCAGCTTGTCTCCTGGGAAGCAACCCACAGTCTTCACGCTCCCTCGGAAGACTGTTTTGGGGCGCCTGGACGCCCATGCGCGGCCCCTTTGGGCTTAGCGTCGGCCAGCAGGTCCAGCGGATCCCACCCCTGGGCTGGGGCCGCCAGGGGCGTGGCTAGACCCAAGCCCGGGCCGGGAAGAGGGGCGGGGCTGATGCTCAGGCAAGTGAGCCCCGGCCACATGGGGGCCGGGGTCCACAGGCGCAATCCAGCTTGTCTCCTGGGAAGCAACCCACAGTCTTCACGCTCCCTCGGAAGACTGCTTCGGGGCGGCTGGACCCCCGCGTGCGCGGCCCTCTTTGGGCTTAGCTTCGGTAAGCAGGTACAACCGATCCCACCCCCGGGCTGGGGCCGCCAGGGGCGTGGCTAGAACTAAGCCCGGGCGGGGAAGAGGGGCGGGGCTGACGCTCGGGGACGTGAGCCCCGGCCACATGGCGACCAGGGTCCCCAGGCGCAATCCAGCTTTTCTCCTGGGAAGCAACCCACAGTCTTCACGCTCCCTCGGAAGACTGTTTCGGGGAGGCTGGACCCCAATGCGCTGCCCTCTTTGGGCTTATCGTCGGCCAGCAAGTACAGCCGATCCCACCCCCGGGCGTGGGCCGCCAGGGGCGTGGCTAGAACTAAGCCCGGGCGGGGAAGAGGGGCGGGGCTGACGCTGGGGGACGTGAGCCCCGGCCACATGGCGGCCAGGGTCCCCAGGCGCAATCCAGCTTGTCTCCTGGGAAGCAACCCAGAGTCTTCACGCTCCCTCGGAAGACTGTTTCGGGGCGGCTGGACCCCCATGTGCGGCCCTCTTTGGGCTTAGCATGGGCGAGCAGGTCCAGCCGATCCCACCCCCGGGCTTGGGCCGCCAGGGGCGTGGCTAGACCCAAGCCCGGGCCGGGAAGAGGGGCGGGGCTGACGCTTGGGGACGTGAGCCCCGGCCACATGGCGGCCGGGGTCCCCAGGCGCAATCCAGCTTGTCTCCTGGGAAGCAACCCACAGTCTTCACGCTCCCTCGGAAGACTGTTTCGGGGCGGCTGGACCCCGCGTGCGCGGCCCTCTTTGGGCTTAGCATGGGCCAGCAGGTCCAGCCGATACCACCCCCGGGCTGGGGCCGCCAGGGGCGTGGCTAGACCCAAGCCCGGGCCGGGAAGAGGGGCGGGGCTGATGCTCGGGGACATGATCCCGGCCACATGGGGGCCGGGGTCCACAGGCGCAATCCATCTTGTCTCCTGGGAAGCAACCCACAGTCTTCATGCTCCCTCGAAAGACAGTTTCGGGGCGGCTGGACCCCCACGCGCGGCCCTCTTTGGGCTTAGTGTCGGCAAGCAGGTCCAGCCGATCCCACCCCCGGGCTGGGGCCGCCAGGGGCATGGATAGACCCAAGCCCGGGCCGGGAAGAGGTTCGGGGCTGATGCTCGGGGACATGATCCCGGCCACATGGCGGCCGGGGTCCCCAGGCGCAATCCAGCTTGTCTCCTGGGAAGGAAGCAACCCACAGTCTTCACGCTCCCTCAGAAGACTGTTTCGGGGCGGCTGGACCCCACGCGCTGCCCTCTTTGGGCTTAGCGTCGGCCAGCAGGTCCAGCCAATCGCACCCCCGGGCTGCGGCCGCCAGGGGCGTGGCTAGACGCAAGCTCGGGCCGGGAAGAGGGGCGGGGCTGATGCTCGGGGACGTGTGCCCCGGCCTCATGGCGGCCAGGGTCCCACGCATAATCCAGCTTGTCTCCTGGGAAGCAACCCACAGTCTTCACGCTCCCTCAGAAGACTGTTTCGGGGCGGCTGGACCCCCACGCGCTGCCCTCTTTGGGCTTAACATGGGCCAGCAGGTCCAGCCGATCCCACCCCCGGGCTGGGGCCGCCAGGGGCGTGGCTACACTAAAGCCCGGGCCGGGAAGAGGGGCGGGGCTGACGCTTGGGGACGTAAGCTCCGGCCACATGGCGGCCAGGGTCCACAGGCGCAATCCAGCTTGTCTCCTGGGAAGCAACCCACAGTCTTCACGCTCCCTCAGAAGACTGTTTCGGGGCGGCTGGACCCCCATGCGCGGCCCTCTTTGGGCTTAGCATGGGCGAGCAGGTCCAGCCGATCCCACCCCAGGGCTGGGGCCGCCAGGGGCGTGGCTAGACCCAAGCCCGGGCCGGGAAGAGGGGCGGGGCTGATGCTCGGGCACGTGAGCCCCGGCCACATGGGGGCCGGGGTCCACAGGCGCAATCCATCTTGTCTCCTGGGAAGCAACCCACAGTCTTCATGCTCCCTCGAAAGACAGTTTCGGGGCGGCTGGACCCCCACGCGCGGCCCTCTTTGGGCTTAGTGTCGGCAAGCAGGTCCAGCCGATCCCACCCCCGGGCTGGGGCCGCCAGGGGCGTGGCTAGACCCAAGCCCGGGCCGGGAAGAGGGGCGGGGCTGATGCTCGGGGACATGATCCCGGCCACATGGCGGCCGGGGTCCCCAGGCGCAATCCAGCTTGTCTCCTGGGAAGCAACCCACAGTCTTCACGCTCCCTCGGAAGACTGTTTCGGGGCGGCTGGACCCCACGCGCGGCCCTCTTTGGGCTTAGCGTCGGCCAGCAGGTCCAGCCGATCCCACCCCCGGGCTGGGGCCGCCAGGGGCGTGGCTAGACGCAAGCCCGGGCCGGGAAGAGGGGCGGGGCTGATGCTCGGGGACGTGAGCCCCGGCCACATGGCGGCCAGGGTCCCCAGGCGCAATCCAGCTTGTCTCCTGGGAAGCAACCCACAGTCTTCACGCTCCCTCGGAAGACTGTTTCGGGGCGGCTGGACCCCCACGCGCTGCCCTCTTTGGGCTTAGCATGGGCCAGCAGGTCCAGCCGATCCCACCCCCGGGCTGGGGCCGCCAGGGGCGTGGCTAGACCCAAGCCCGGGCCGGGAAGAGGGGCGGGGCTGATGCTCGGGCAAGTGAGCCCCGGCCACATGGGGGCCGGGGTCCACAGGCGCAATCCAGCTTGTCTCCTGGGAAGCAACCCACAGTCTTCACGCTCCCTCGAAAGACAGTTTCGGGGCGGCTGGACTCCCATGCGCGGCCCTCTTTGGGCTTAGCGTGGGCCAGCAGGTCCAGCCGATCCCACCCCCGGGCTGGGGCCGCCAGGGGCATGGATAGACCCAAGCCCGGGCCGGGAAGAGGTTCGGGGCTGATGCTCGGGGACGTGAGCGCCGGCCACATGGCGGCCGGGGTCCCCAGGCGCAATCCAGCTTGTCTCCTGGGAAGCAACCCACAGTCTTCACGCTCCCTCGGAAGACTGTTTCGGGGCGGCTGGACGCCCATGCGCGGCCCTCTTTGGGCTTAGCGTGGGCGAGCAGTTCCAGCCGATCCCACCCCCGGGCTGGGGCCGCCAGGGGCGTGGCTAGACCCAAGCCCGGGCCAGGAAGAGGGGCGGGGCTGATGCTCGGGCACGTGAGCCCCGGCCACATGGCGGCCATTGTCCCCAGGCGCAATCCAGCTTGTCTCTTGATAAACAACCCACAGTCTTCATGCTCCATCGAAAGACAGTTTCGGGGCGGCTGGACCCCCATGCGCGGCCCTCTTTGGGCTTAGCGTCGGCCAGCAGGTACAGCCAATCGCACCCCCGGGCTGGGGCCGCCAGGGGCGTGGCTAGACCCAAGCCCGGGCCGGGAAGAGGGGCGGGGCTGATGCTCGGGGACGTGAGCCCCGGGCACATGGCGGCCGGGGTCCCACGCATAATCCACCTTGATTCCTGAGAAGCAACCTACAGTCTTCACGCTCCCTCAGAAGACTGTTGGGGCGGCTGGACCCCCATGCGCGGCCCTCTTTGGGCTTAGCTTCGGCAAGCAGGTCCAGCCGATCCCACCCCCGGGCTGGGGCCGCCAGGGGCGTGGCTAGACCCAAGCCCGGGCCTGGAAGAGGGGCGGGGCTGACGCTTGAGGACGTGAGCCCCGGCCACATGGCGGCCGGGGTCCCCAGGCGCAATCCAGCTTGTCTCCTGGGAAGCAACCCACAGTCTTCACGCTCCCTCAGAAGACTGTTTCAGGGCGGGTGGACCCCACACGCTGCCCTCTTTGGGCTTAGCGTCATCCAGCAGGTCCAGCCGATCCCACCCCCGGGCTGGGGCCGCCAGGGGCGTGGCTAGACCCAAGCCCGGGCCGGGAAGAGGGGCGGGGCTGACGCTTGGGGACGTGAGCCCCGGCCACATGGCGGCCATTGTCCCCAGGCGCAATCCAGCTTGTCTCCTGGGAAGCAACCCACAGTCTTCACGCTCCCTCAGAAGACTGTTTCGGGGCGGCTGGACTCCCACGCGCGGCCCACTTTGGGCTTAGCATGGGCAAGCAGGTACAGCCGATCCCACCCCCGGGCAGGGACCGCCAGGGGCATGGATATACCCAAGCCTGGGCCGGGAAGAGGGGCGGGGCTGACGCTGGGGGACGTGAGCCCCGGCCACATGGGGGCCGGGGTCCCCAGGCGCAATCCAGCTTGTCTCCTGGGAAGCAACCCACAGTCTTCACGCTCCCTTGGAAGAAAATTTTGGGGCGGCTGGACCCCCACGCATGGCCCTCTTTGGGCTTAGCATGGGCCAGCAGGTCCAGCCGATCCCACCCCCGGGCTGGGGCCGCCAGGGGCGTGGCTAGACCTAAGCCCGGGCCGGGAAGAGGGGCGGGGCTGATGCTCGGGGACGTGAGCCCCGGCCACATGGCGGCCGGGGTCCCCAGGTGCAGTAAAGCTTGTCTCCTGGGAAGCAACCCACAGTCTTCACGCTCCCTCGGAAGACTGTTTCGGGGCGCCTGGACCCCCACGTGCGACCCTCTTTGTGCTTAGCGTCGGCCAGCAGGTCCAGCCGATCCCACCCCCGGGCTGGGGCCGCCAGGGGCGTGGCTAGACCCAAGCCCGGGCCGGGAAGAGGGCCGGGGCTGTCGCTGGGGGACGTGAGCCCCAGCCACATGGCGGCCGGGGTCCCACGCATAATCCAGCTTGTCTCCTGGGAAGCAACCCACAGTCTTCACGCTCCCTCGGAAGACTGTTTCGGGGCGGCTGGACCCCACGCGCTGCCCTCTTTGGGCTTAGCGTGGGCCAGCAGGTCCAGCCGATCGCACCCCCGGGCTGGGGCCGCCAGGGGCGTGGCTAGACGCAAGCTCGGGCCGGGAAGAGGGGCGGGGCTGATGCTCGGGGACGTGTGCCCCGGCCTCATGGCGGCCAGGGTCCCACGCATAATCCAGCTTGTCTCCTGGGAAGCAACCCACAGTCTTCACGCTCCCTCAGAAGACTGTTTCGGGGCGGCTGGACCCCCGCGCGCGGCCCTCTTTGGGCTTAGTGTCGGCCAGCAGGTACAGCATATCCCACCCCCGGGCTGGGGCCGCCAGGGGCGTGGCTACTCTAAAGCCCGGGCCGGGAAGAGGGGCGGGGCTGACGCTTGGGGACGTAAGCTCCGGCCACATGGCGGCCAGTGTCCACAGGCGCAATCCAGCTTGTCTCCTGGGAAGCAACCCACAGTCTTCACGCTCCCTCAGAAGACTGTTTCGGGGTGGCTGGACCCCCATGCGCTGCCCTCTTTGGGCTTAGCGTCGGCCAGCATGTACAGCCGATCCCACCCCCGGGCTGGGGCCGCAAGGGGCGTGGATAGACCCAAGCCTGGGCCGGGAAGAGGTTCGGGGATGATGCTCGGGGACGTGAGCCCCGGCCACATGGGGGCCGGGGTCCCCAGGCGCAATCCAGCTTGTCTCCTGGGAAGCAACCCACAGTCTTCATGCTCCCTCGAAAGACAGTTTCGGGGCGGCTGGACTCCCACGCGCGGCCCTCTTTGGGCTTAGCGTCGGCCAGCAGGTCCAGCCGATCCCACCCCCGGGCTGGGGCCGCCAGGGGCATGGATAGACCCAAGCCCGGGCCGGGAAGAGGGGCGGGGCTGATGCTCGGGGACGTGAGCGCCGGCCACATGGCGGCCGGGGTCCCCAGGCGCAATCCAGCTTGTCTCCTGGGAAGCAACCCACAGTCTTCACGCTCCCTTGGAAGACTGTTTCGGGGCGGCTGGACGCCCATGCGCGGCCCTCTTTGGGCTTAGCGTGGGCGAGCAGTTCCAGCCGATCCCACCCCCGGGCTGGGGCCGCCAGGGGCGTGGCTAGACCCAAGCCCGGGCCAGGAAGAGGGGCGGGGCTGATGCTCGGGCACGTGAGCCCCGGCCACATGGCAGCCCTTGTCCCCAGGCGCAATCCAGCTTGTCTCTTGATAAACAACCCACAGTCTTCATGCTCCATCGAAAGACAGTTTCGGGGCGGCTGGACCCCCATGCGCGGCCCTCTTTGGGCTTAGCGTCGGCCAGCAGGTACAGCCAATCGCACCCCCGGGCTGGGGCCGCCAGGGGCATGCATAGACCCAAGCCCGGGCCGGGAAGAGGGGCGGGGCTGACGCTCGGGGACATGAGCCCCGGGCACATGGCGGCCGGGGTCCCACGCATAATCCACCTTGATTCCTGAGAAGCAACCTACAGTCTTCACGCTCCCTCAGAAGACTGTTGGGGCGGCTGGACCCCCATGCGCGGCCCTCTTTGGGCTTACCGTCGGCAAGCAGGTCCAGCCGATCCCACCCCCGGGCTGGGGCCGCCAGGGGCGTGGCTAGACCCAAGCCCGGGCCTGGAAGAGGGGCGGGGCTGACGCTTGAGGACGTGAGCCCCGGCCACATGGCGGCCGGGGTCCCCAGGCGCAATCCAGCTTGTCTCCTGGGAAGCAACCCACAGTCTTCACGCTCCCTCAGAAGACTGTTTCAGGGCGGGTGGACCCCACACGCTGCCCTCTTTGGGCTTAGCGTCATCCAGCAGGTCCAGCATATCCCACCCCCGGGCTGGGGCCGCCAGGGCCATGGCTAGACCCAAGCCCGGGCCGGGAAGAGGGGCGGGGCTGACGCTTGGGGACGTGAGCCCCTGCCACATGACGGCCATTGTCCCCAGGCGCAATCCAGCTTGTCTCCTGGGAAGCAACCCACAGTCTTCACGCTCCCTCGGAAGACTGTTTTGGGGCGGCTGGACTCCCACGCGCGGCCCACTTTGGGCTTAGCATGGGCAAGCAGGTACAGCCGATCCCACCCCCGGGCAGGGACCGCCAGGGGCATGGATATACCCAAGCCTGGGCCGGGAAGAGGGGCGGGGCTGACGCTCGTGGACGTGAGCCCCGGCCACATGGCGGCCAGGGTCCCCAGGCGCAATCCAGCTTGTCTCCTGGGAAGCAACCCACAGTCTTCACGCTCCCTTGGAAGACAATTTTGGGGCGGCTGGACCCCCACGCATGGCCCTCTTTGGGCTTAGCATGGGCCAGCAGGTCCAGCCGATCCCACCCCCGGGCTGGGGCCGCCAGGGGCGTGGCTAGACCTAAGCCCGGGCCGGGAAGAGGGGCGGGGCTGACGCTCGGGGACGTGAGCCCCGGCCACATGGCGGCCGGGGTCCCCAGGCGCAATCCAGCTTGTCTCCTGGGAAGCAACCCACAGTCTTCACGCTCCCTCGGAAGACTGTTTCGGGGCGGCTGGACCCCACGCGCGGCCCTCTTTGTGCTTAGCGTCGGCCAGCAGGTCCAGCCGATCCCACCCCCGGGCTGGGGCCGCCAGGGGCGTGGCTAGACCCAAGCCCGGGCCGGGAAGAGGGGCGGGGCTGATCGCTCGGGGACGTGAGCCCCGGCCACATGGCGGCCGGGGTCCCACGCATAATCCAGCTTGTCTCCTGGGAAGCAACCCACAGTCTTCACGCTCCCTCGGAAGATTGTTTCGGGGCGGCTGGACCCCCACGCGCAGCCCAATTTGGGCTTAGCTTGGGCAAGCAGGTCCAGCCGATCCCACCCCCGGGCTGGGGCCGCCAGGGGCGTGGCTAGAGCCAATCCCAGGCCGGGAACAGGGGCAGGGCTGACGCTCGTGGACGTGAGCCCCGGCCACATGGCGGCCAGGGTCCCCACGCATAATCCAGCTTGTCTCCTGGGAAGCAACCCACAGTCTTCACGCTCCCTCAGAAGACTGTTTCGGGGCGACTGGACCCCAGCGCGCGGCCCTCTTTGGGCTTAGTGTGGGCGAGCAGGTCCAGCCGATCCCACCCCTGGGCTGGGGCCGCCAGGGGCGTGGCTAGACCCAAGCCCGGGCTGGGAAGAGGGGCGGGGCTGACGCTCGGGGACGTGAGCCCCGGCCACATGGCGGCCAGGGTCCCCAGGCGCAATCCAGCTTGTCTCCTGGGAAGCAACCCACAGTCTTCACGCTCCCTCGAAAGACTGTTTCGGGGCGGGTGGACCCCATGCTCTTCCCTCTTTTGGCTTAGCGTCGGCCAGCAGGTCCAGCCGATCCCACCCCCGGGCTGGGGCCGCCAGGGGCGTGGCTAGACCCAAGCCCGGGCCGGGAAGAGGGGCGGGGCTGATGCTCGGGCACGTGAGCCCCGGCCACATGGGGGCCGGGGTCCCCAGGCGCAATCCAGCTTGTCTCCTGGGAAGCAACCCACAGTCTTCATGCTCCCTCGAAAGACAGTTTCGGGGCGGCTGGACCCCCACGCGCGGCCCTCTTTGGGCTTAGTGTCGGCGAGCAGGTCCAGCCGATCCCACCCCCGGGCTGGGGCCGCCAGGGGCATGGATAGACCCAAGCCCGGGCCGGGAAGAGGTTCGGGGCTGATGCTCGGGGACATGATCCCGGCCACATGGCGGCCAGGGTCCCCAGGCGCAATCCAGCTTGTCTCCTGGGAAGCAACCCACAGTCTTCACGCTGCCTCAGAAGACTGTTTCGGGGCGGGTGGACCCCACGCGCTGCCCTCTTTGGGCTTAGCGTCGGCCAGCAGGTCCAGCCGATCCCACCCCCGGGCTGGGGCCGCCAGGGGCGTGGATAGACCCAAGCCCGGGCCGGGAAGAGGGGCGGGGCTGATGCTCGGGGACGTGAGCCCTGGCCACATGGCGGCCGGGGTCCCCAGGCGCAATCCAGCTTGTCTCCTGGGAAGCAACCCACAGTCTTCACGCTCCCTCAGAAGACTGTTTCGGGGCGGCTGGACCCCACGCGCTGCCCTCTTTGGGCTTAGCGTCGGCCAGCAGGTCCAGCCAATCGCACCCCCGGGCTGGGGCCGCCAGGGGCATGCATAGACCCAAGCCCTGGCCGGGAAGAGGGGCGGGGCTGACGCTCGGGCACGTGAGCCCCGGCCACATGGCGGCCGGGGTCCCCAGGCGCAATCCAGCTTGTCTCCTGGGAAGCAACCCACAGTCTTCACGCTCCCTCGGAAGACTGTTTCGGGGCGGGTGGACCCCACGCGCTGCCCTCTTTGGGCTTATCGTAGGCCAGCAGGTACAGCCGATCCCACCCCCGGGCTGGGGCCGCCAGGGGCGTGTCTAGACCCAAGCCAGGGCCGGGAAGAAGTGCGGGGCTGATGCTCGGGAACATGACCCCCGGGCACATGGCAGCCAGGGTCCCCAGGCGCAATCCAGCTTGTCTCCTGGGAAGCAACCCACAGTCTTCACGCTCCCTCGGAAGACTGTTTCGGGGCGGCTGGACCCCCATGTGCGGCCCTCTTTGGGCTTAGCATGGGGCGAGCAGGTCCAGCCGATCCCACCCCCGGGCTGGGGCCGCCAGGGGCGTGGCTAGACCCAAGCTCGGGCCGGGAAGAGGGGCGGGGCTGATGCTCGGGGACGTGTGCCCCGGCCTCATGGGGGCCAGGGTCCCCAGGCGCAATCCAGCTTGTCTCCTGGGAAGCAACCCACAGTCTTCACGCTCCCTCAGAAGACTGTTTCGGGGCGGCTGGACCCCCGAGCGCGGCCCTCTTTGGGCTTAGCGTGGGCCAGCAGGTCCAGCCGATCCCACCCCCGGGCTGGGGCCGCCAGGGGCGTGGCTAGACCCAAGCCTGGGCCGGGAAGAGGGGCGGGGCTGATGCATCGGTGACGTGAGCCCCGGCCACATGGCAGCCAGGGTCCCCAGGCGCATTCCAGCTTGTCTCCTGGGAAGCAACACACAGTCTTCACGATCGCTTGGAAGACTGTTTCGGGGCGGCTGGACCCCCACGCGCGGCCCTCTTTGGGCTTAGCATGGGCCAGCAGGTCCAGCCGATCCCACCCCCGGGCTGGGGCCGCCAGGGGCGTGGCTAAAACTAAGCCCGGGCGGGGAAGAGGGGCGGGGCTGACGCTGGGGGACGTGAGCCCGGCCACATAGCGGCCAGGGTCCACAGGCGCAATCCAGCTTGTCTCCTGGGAAGCAACCCACAGTCTTCACGCTCCCTCAGAAGACTGTTTCGGGGCGGCTGGACCCCCATGCGCGGCCCTCTTTGGGCTTAGCATGGGCGAGCAGGTCCAGCCGATCCCACCCCCGGGCTGGGGCCGCCAGGGGCGTGGCTAGACCCAAGCCCGGGCCGGGAAGAGGGGCGGGGCTGACGCTCGGGGACGTGAGCCCCGGCCACATGGCGGCCGGGGTCCCCAGGCGCAATCCAGCTTGTCTCCTGGGAAGCAACCCACAGTCTTCACGCTCCCTCGGAAGACTGTTTCGGGGCGGCTGGACTCCCACGCGCGGCCCTCTTTGGGCTTAGCATGGGCCAGCAGGTACAGCCGATCCCACCCCCGGGCAGGGACCGCCAGGGGCATGGATATACCCAAGCCTGGGCAGGGAAGAGGGGCGGGGCTGACGCTCGTGGACGTGAGCCCCGGCCACATGGCGGCCAGGGTCCCCAGGCGCAATCCAGCTTGTCTCCTGGGAAGCAACCCACAGTCTTCACGCTCCCTCGGAAGACATGTTTCGGGGCGGCTGGACCCCCACGCATGGCCCTCTTTGGGCTTAGCATGGGCCAGCAGGTCCAGAGGATCCCACCCCCGGCCTGGGGCCGCCAGGGGCGTGGCTAGACCTAAGCCCGGGCCGGGAAGAGGGGCGGGGCTGACGCTCGGGGATGTGAGCCCTGGCCACATGGCGGCCGGGGTCCCCAGGTGCAGTCCAGCTTGTCTCCTTGGAAGCAACCCACAGTCTTCACGCTCCCTCGGAAGACTGTTTTGGGGCGCCTGGACCCCCACTTGCGACCCTCTTTGTGCTTAGCGTCGGCCAGCAGGTCCAGCCGATCCCACCCCCGGGCTGGGGCCGCCAGGGGCGTGGCTAGACCCAAGCCTGGGCCGGGAAGAGGGGCGGGGCTGACGCTCGGGGACGTGAGCCCCGGCCACATGGCGGCCAGGGTCCCCAGGCGCAATCCAGCTTGTCTCCTGGGAAGCAACCCACAGTCTTCACGCTCCCTCGGAAGACTGTTTCATGGCGGCTGGACCCCGGCGTGCGCGGACCTCTTTGGGCTTAGCATGGGCGAGCAGGTCCAGCTGATCCCACCCCCGGGCTGGGGCCGCCAGTGGCATGGCTAGACCCAAGCCTGGGCCGGGAAGAGGGGCGGGGCTGACGCTTGGGGACGTGAGCCCCGGCCACATGGCGACCGGGGTCCCACGCATAATCCAGCTTGATCTCCTGGGAAGCAACCCACAGTCTTCACGCTCCCTCGGAAGACTGTTTCGGGGTGGCTGGACTCCCATCGCGCGGCCCTCTTTGGGCTTAGCATCGGCCAGCAGGTACAGCCGATCCCACCCCCGGGCTGGGGCCGCCAGGGGCATGGATAGACCCAAGCCCGGGCCGGGAAGAGGGTCGGGGCTGATGCTCGGGGACATGACCCCCGGCCACATGGCGGCCAGGGTCCCCAGGCGCAATCCAGCTTGTCTCCTGGGAAGCAACCCACAGTCTTCACGCTCCCTCGGAAGACTGTTTCGGGGCAGCTGGACCCCCACGCTCTGCCCTCTTTGGGCTTAGCATGGGCGAGCAGGTCCAGCCGATCCCACCCCAGGGCTGGGGCCGCCAGGGGCGTGGCTAGCCCCAAGCCCGGGCCGGGAAGAGGTGCGGGGCTGATGCTCGGGGACGTGAGCCCTGGCCACATGGCGGCCGGGGTCCCCAGGCGCAATCCAGCTTGTCTCCTGGGAAGCAACCCACAGTCTTCACGCTCCCTCGGAAGACTATTTCGGGGCGAGTGGACCACCATGTGCGTCCCTCTTTGGGCTTAGTGTCGGCCAGCAGGTACAGCCGATCCCACCCCCGGGCTGGGGCCGCAAGGGGCGTGGCTAGACCCAAGCCCGGGCAGGGAAGACTGTTTCGGGGACGCACGGGGACGTGAGCCCCGGCTACATGGCAGCCGGGGTCCCCAGGCGCAATCCAGCTTGTCTCCTGGGAAGCAACCCACAGTCTTCATGCTCCCTCGGAAGACTGTTTCGGGTCGGCTGGACCCCCATGCGCGGCCCTCTTTGGGCTTAGCGTCGGCCAGCAGGTACAGCTGATCCCACCCCCGGGCTGGAGCCGCAAGGGGCGTGGCTAGACCCAAGCCCGGGTCGGGAAGAGGGGCGGGGCTGACGCTCTTGGAAGTGAGCCCTGGCCCCATGGCGGCCAGGGTCCCCAGGCGCAATCCAGCTTGTCTCCTGGGAAGCAACCCACAGTCTTCACGCTCCCTCAGAAGACTATTTCGGGGCGGCTGGACCCCACGCGCTGCCCTCTTTGGGATTATCGTCGGCCAGCAGGTACAGCCTATCCCACCCCGGGCTGGGGCCGCCAGGAGCATGGCTAGACCCAAGCCCGGGCCGGGAAGAGGGGCGGGGCTGATGCTCGGTGACGTGAGCCCCGGCCACATGGGGACCAGGGTCCCCAGGCGCAATCCAGCTTGTCTCCTGGGAAGCAACCCACAGTCTTCACGCTCCCTCGGAAGACTGTTTTGGTGCGGCTGGACCCCCATGCGTGGCCCTCTTTGGGCTTAGTGTCGGCCAGAGGGTCCAGAGGATCCCACCCCCGGCCTGGGGACGTCAGGTGCGTGGCTAGACCCAAGCCCGGGCCGGGAAGAGGGGCGGGGCTGACGCATGGGGACGTGAGCCCCGGCCACATGGCGGCCAGGGTCCCCAGGCGCAATCCAGCTTGTCTCCTGGGAAGCAACCCACAGTCTTCACGCTCCCTCAGAAGACTGTTTCGGGGCGGCTGAACCCCCATGTGCGGCCCTCTTTGGGCTTAGTGTCGGCGAGCGGGTACAACCGATCCCACCCTGGGCTGGGGCCGCCAGGGGCGTGGCTAGACCCAAGCACGGGCCGGGAAGAGGGGCGGGGCTGACGCTTGGGGCAAGTGAGCCCCAGCCACATGGCGGCCGGGGTCCCCAGGTGCATTCCAGCTTGTCTCCTGGGAAGCAACCCACAGACTTCACGCTCCCTCAGAAGACTGTTACAGGGCGGCTGGACCCCCACGCGCGTCCCTCTTTGGGCTTAGCATCGGCGAGCAGGTCCAGCCGATCCCACCCCCGGGCTGGGGCCACCAGGGGCGTGGCTAAACCCAAGCCCGGGCCGGGAAGAGGGGCGGGGCTGATGCTCGGGGACGTGAGCCCCGGCCACATGGGGGTCAGGGTCCCCAGGCGCAATCCAGCTTGTCTCCTGGGAAGCAACCCACAGTCTTCACGCTCCCTTGGAAGACTGCATTGGGGCGGCTGGACCCCCACGCGCCGCCCTCTTTGGGCTTAGCATGGGCGAGCAGGTCCAGCCGATCCCACCACCGGGCTGGGGCCGCCAGGGGCGTGGCTAGACCCAAGCCCGGGCCAGGAAGAGGGGCGGGGCTGACGCTTGGGGACGTGAGCCCCGGCCACATGGCGGCCAGGGTCCCCAGGCGCAATCCAGCTTGTCTCCTGGGAAGCAACCCACAGTCTTCACGCTCCCTCAGAAGACTGTTTTGGGGTGGCTGGACCCCCACGTGCGGCCCTCTTTGGGCTTAGTGTCGGCGAGCAGGTCCAGCCGATCCCACCCCCGGGCTGGGGCCGCCAGGAGTGTGGCTAGACCCAAGTCCGGGCCGGGAAGAGGGGCGGGGCTGACGCTTGGGGACGTGAGCCCCGGCCACATGGCGGCCAGTGTCCCCAGGCGCAATCCAGCTTGTCTCCTGGGAAGCAACCCACAGTCTTCACGCTCCCTCAGAAGACTGTTTTGGGGCGGCTGGACCCCCACGTGCGCCCCTCTTTGGGCTTAGCTTGGGTTAGCAGGTCCAGCGGATCCCACCACCGGGCTGGGGCGGCCAGGAGCGTGGCTAGACCCGGGCCGGGAAGAGGGGCGGGGCTGACGCTCTTGGACGTGAGCCCCGGCCACATGGCGGCCAGGATCCCCAGGCGCAATCCAGCTTGTCTCCTGGGAAGCAACCCACAGTCTTCACGCTCCCTCGGAAGATTGTTTCGGGGAGGGTGCACCCCCATGCACGGCCCTCTTTGGGCTTAGCGTGGGCGAGCAGGTCCAGCCGATCCCACCCCCGGGCTGGGGCCGCCAGGGGCGTGGCTAGACCCAAGCCCGGGCCGGGAAGAGGGGCGGGGCTGATGCTCGGGGATGTGAGCCCCGGCCACATGGCGGCCGGGGTCCTCAGGCGCAATCCAGCTTGTCTCTTGGGAAGCAACCCACAGTCTTCACGCTCTCTCGGAAGACTGTTTCGGGGAGGGTGCACCCCCATGCGTGGCCCTCTTTGGGCTTAGTGTCGGCCAGAGGGTCCAGAGGATCCCACCCCCGGCCTGGGGACGTCAGGTGCGTGGCTAGACCCAAGCCCGGGCCGGGAAGATGGGCGGGGCTGACGCTCTTGGACGTGAGCCCCGGCCACATGGCGGCCAGGGTCCCCAGGCGCAATCCAGCTTGTCTCCTGGGAAGCAACCCACAGTCTTCACGCTCCCTCAGAAGACTGTTTCGGGGCGGCTGAACCCCCACGTGCGGCCCTCTTTGGGCTTAGTGTCGGCGAGCAGGTACAACCGATCCCACCCTGGGCTGGGGCCGCCAGGGGCGTGGCTAGACCCAAGCACGGGCCGGGAAGAGGGGCGGGGCTGACGCTCGGGCAAGTGAGCCCCGGCCGCATGGCGGCCGGTGTCCCCAGGTGCATTCCAGCTTGTCTCCTGGGAAGCAACCCACAGACTTCACGCTCCCTCAGAAGACTGTTACAGGGCGGCTGGACCCCCACGGGCGTCCCTCTTTGGGCTTAGCGTCGGCGAGCAGGTCCAGCCGATCCCACCCCCGGGCTGGGGCCGCCAGGGGCGTGGCTAGACCCAAGCCCGGGCCGGGAAGAGGGGCGGGGCTGATGCTCGGGGACGTGAGCCCCGGCCACATGGGGGTCAGGGTCCCCAGGCGCAATCCAGCTTGTCTCCTGGGAAGCAACCCACAGTCTTCACGCTCCCTTGGAAGACTGCATTGGGGCGGCTGGACCCCCGCGCGCCGCCCTCTTTGGGCTTAGCATGGGCGAGCAGGTCCAGCCGATCCCACCCCCGGGCTGGGGCCATCAGGGGCGTGGCTAGACCCAAGCACGGGCCGGGAAGAGGGGCGGGGCTGACGCTTGGGGACGTGAGCCCCGGCCTCATGGCGGCCGGGGTCCCCAGGCGCAATCCAGCTTGTCTCCTGGGAAGCAATCCACAGTCTTCACGCTCCCTCAGAAGACTGTTTTGGTGCGGCTGGACCCCCACGCGCGGCCCTCTTTGGGCTTAGCGTCGGCCAGCCGGTACAGCCGATCCCACCCCCGGGCTGGGGCCGCCAGGGGCGTGGCTAGACCCAAGCCCGGGCCGGGAAGAGGGGCGGGGCTGACGCTTGGGGACGTGAGCCCCTGCCACATGGCGCCCAGGGTCCCCAGGCGCAATCCAGCTTGTCTCCTGGGAAGCAACCCACAGTCTTCATGCTCCCTTGGAAGACTGTTTCTGGGTGGCTGGACCCCCATGCGCGGCCCTCTTTGGGCTTAGCATGGGCGAGCAGGTCCAGCCGATCCCACCCCCGGGCTGGGGCCGCCAGGGGCGTGGCTAGACCGAAGCCCGGGCCGGGAAGAGGGGCGGGGCTGACGCTCGGGGATGTGAGCCCCGGCCACATGGCGGCCAGGGTCCCCAGGCGCAATCCAGCTTGTCTCCTGGGAAGCAACCCACAGTCTTCACGCTCCCTCGGAAGAATGTTTCTGGGCGGCTGGACACCCACGTGCGGCCCTCTTTGGGCTTAGCATGGGCGAGCAGGTCCAGCCGATCCCACCACCGGGCTGGGGCCGCCAGGGGCGTGGCTAGACCCAAGCCCGGGCCAGGAAGAGGGGCGGGGCTGACGCTTGGGGACGTGAGCCCCGGCCACATGGCGGCCAGGGTCCCCAGGCGCAATCCAGCTTGTCTCCTGGGAAGCAACCCACAGTCTTCACGCTCCCTCGGAAGATTGTTTCGGGGAGGGTGCACCCCCATGCACGGCCCTCTTTGGGCTTAGCGTGGGCTAGCAGGTCCAGCCGATCCCAACCCGGGCTGGGGCCGCCAGGGGCGTGGCTAGACCCAAGCCCGGGCCGGGAAGAGGGGCGGGGCTGATGCTCGGGGATGTGAGCCCCGGCCACATGGCGGCCGGGGTCCTCAGGCGCAATCCAGCTTGTCTCTTGGGAAGCAACCCACAGTCTTCACGCTCCCTCGGAAGACTGTTTCGGGGAGGGTGCACCCCCATGCGTGGCCCTATTTGGGCTTAGTGTCGGCCAGCAGGTCTAGAGGATCCCACACCCGGGCTGGGGCCGCCAGGGGCGTGGCTAGACCCAAGCCCGGGCCGGAAAGAGGGGCAGGGCTGACGCTCGGTGACGTGAGCCCCGGCCACATGGCGGCCGGGGTCCCCAGGCGCAATCCAGCTTGTCTCCTGGGAAGCAACCCACAGTCTTCACGCTCCCTTGGAAGACTGTTTTGGTGCGGCTGGAACCCCATGCGTGGCCCTCTTTGGGCTTAGTGTCGGCCAGAGGGTCCAGAGGATCCCACCCCTGGGCTGGGGCCGCCAGGGGCGTGGCTAGACCCAAGCTCGGGCCGGGAAGAGGGGCGGGGCTGACGCTCGGGGATGTGAGCCCCGGCCACATGGCGGCCAGGGTCCCCAGGCGCAATCCAGCTTGTCTCCTGGGAAGCAACCCACAGTCTTCACGCTCCCTCAGAAGACTGTTTTGGGGCGGCTGAACCCCCACGAGCGGCCCTCTTTGGGCTTAGTGTGGGCGAGCAGGTACAGCCGATCCACCCCCGGGCTGGGGCCGCCAGGGGCGTGGCTAGAACCAAGCACGGGCCAGGAAGAGGGGCGGGGCTGACGCTGCGGGACGTGAGCCCCGGCCACATGGCGGCCGGGGTCCCCAGGCGCAATCCAGCTTGTCTCCTGGGAAGCAACCCACAGACTTCACGCTCCCTCAGAAGACTGTTACAGGGCGGCTGTACCCCCACGCGCGGCCATCTTTGGGCTTAGCGTGGGCGAGCATGTCCAGCCGATCCCACCCCCGGGCTGGAGCCGCCAGGGGCGTGGCTAGACCCAAGCCCGGGCCGGGAAGAGGGGCGGGGCTGACGCTTGGGGATGTGAGCCCCGGCAACATGGCGGCCGGGGTCCCCAGGCGCAATCCAGCTTGTCTCCTGGGAAGCAACCCACAGTCTTCACGCTCCCTCAGAAGACTGTTTTGGGGCGGCTGGACCCCCAC
Organism: Ochotona curzoniae; assembly: GCF_017591425.1. NCBI lineage: Eukaryota > Metazoa > Chordata > Mammalia > Lagomorpha > Ochotonidae > Ochotona > Ochotona curzoniae. The sequence continues at coordinate 63,971 of NW_024465119.1, read as the reverse complement.
GTGCGGCCCTCTTTGGGCTTAGTGTGGGCGAGCAGGTCCAGCCGATCCCACCCCCGGGCTGGGGCTATCAGGGGCGTGGCTAGACCCAAGCCCGGGCCGGGAAGAGGGGCGGGGCTGACGCTCGGGGACGTGAGCCCCGGCCACATGGAGGCCGGGGTCCTCAGGCGCAATCCAGCTTGTCTCTTGGGAAGCAACCCACAGTCTTCACGCTCCCTCGGAAGACTGTTTCGGGGAGGGTGCACCCCCATGCGGGGCCCTCTTTGGGCTTAGCATGGGCGAGCAGGTCCAGCCGATCCCCCCCTGGGTTGGGGCCGCCAGGGGCGTGGCTAGACCCAAGCCCTGGCCGGGAAGAGGGGCGGGGCTGACGCTCGGGGACGTGAGCCCCGGCCACATGGCGGCGGGGTCCCCAGGCGCAATCCAGCTTGTCTCCTGGGAAGAAACCCACAGTCTTCACGCTCCCTCGGAAAACTGTTTCGGGGAGGCTGGACCCCCGCGCGTTGCCCTCTTGGGGCTATGTGTTGGCAAGCAGGTCCAGCCGATCCCACCCCCGGGCTGGGGCCATCAGGGGCGTGGCTAGACCCAAGCCCGGGCCGGGAAGAGTGGCGGGGCTGATGCTCGGGGACGTGAGCCCCGGCCACATGGGGACCAGGGTCCTCAGGCGCAATCCAGCTTGTCTCCTGGGAAGCAACCCACAGTCTTCACGCTCCCTTGGAAGATTGCTTTGGGGCAGCGGGACCCCCACGCGCGGCCCTCTTTGGGGTAGCATCGGCCAGCAGGTCCAGCCCATCCCACCCCCGGGCTGGGGCCCCAGGGGCGTGGCTAGCCCCAAGCCCGGGCTGGGAAGAGGGGCGGGGCTGACGCTCGGGGACGTGAGCCCCGTCCACATGGCGGCCAGGGTCCCCAGGTGCAATCCAGCTTGTCTCCTGGGAAGCAACCCACAGTCTTCACGCTCCCTTGGAAGACTGCTTTGGGGCGGCTGGACCCCCACGCGTGGCCTTTTTTGGGCTTAGTGTCGGCGAGCAGGTCCAGCCGATCCCACCCCCGGGCTGGGGCCACCAGGGGCGTGGCTAGAACCAAGCCCGGGCCGGGAAGAGGGGCGGGGCTGACGCTCTTGTACATGAGCCCCGGCCAAATGGCTGTCAGTGTCCCCAGGCGCAATCCAGCTTGTCTCCTGGGAAGCAACCCACAGTCTTCACGGTCCCTCAGAAGACTGTTTTGGTGCGGCTGGACCCCCACGTGCGGCCCTCTTTGGGCTTAGCGTCGGCCAGCAGGTCCAGCCGAACCCACCCCCGGGCTGGGGCCATCAGGGGCGTGGCTAGACCCAAGCCCTGGACGGGAAGAGGGGCGGGGCTGGCGCTCGGGGACGTGAGCCCCGGCCACATGGCGGCCGGGGTCCCCAGGCGCAATCCAGCTTGTCTCCTGGGAAGCAACCCACAGTCTTCACGCTCCCTCAGAAGACTGTTTCGGGGTGGCTGGACCCCCACGCGCGGCCCTCTTTGGGCTTAGCGTGGGCGAGCAGGTCCAGCCGATCCCACCCCCGGGCTGGGGCCGCCAGGGGCGTGGCTAGACCCAAGCCCGGGCCGGGAAGAGGGACGGGGTGAACGCTCGGGGACGTGAGACCCGGCCACATGGCGGCCAGGGTCCCCAGGCGCAATCCAGCTTGTCTCCTGGGAAGCAACCCACAGTCTTCACGCTCCCTCAGAAGACTGTTTTGGGGCGGCTGGACCCCCACATGCGCCCCTCTTTGGGCTTAGCGTGGGTTAGCAGGTCCAGCGGATCCCACCCCCGGGCTGGGGCCCGCCAGGGGCGTGGCTAGACCCAAGACCGGGCCGGGAAGAGGGGCGGGGCTGACGCTCGGGGAAGTGAGCCCCGGCCACATGGCGGCCGGGGTCCCCAGGCGCAATCCACCTTGTCTCCTGGGAAGCAACCCACAGTCTTCACGCTCCCTCGGAAGATTGTTTCGGGGAGGGTGCACCCCCATGCGCGGCCTTCTTTGGGCTTAGCGTGGGCGAGCAGGTCCAGCCGATCCCACCCCTGGGCTGGGGCCACCAGGGGCGTGGCTAGACCCAAGCCCGGGCCGGGAAGAGGGGCGGGGCTGACGCTCGGGGATGTGAGCCCCTGCCACATGGCGGCCGGTGTCCTCAGGCGCAATCCAGCTTGTCTCCTGGGAAGCAACCCACAGTCTTCACGCTCCCTCGGAAGACTGTTTCGGGGAGGGTGCACCCCCATGCGTGGCCCTCTTTGGGCTTAGTGTCGGCCAGCAGGTCTAGAGGATCCCACCCCCGGGCTGGGGCCGCCAGGGGCGTGGCTAGACCCAAGCCCGGGCCGGGAAGAGGGGCGGGGCTGATGCTCGGGCACGTGAGCCCCGGCCACATGGGGGCCGGGGTCCCCAGGCGCAATCCAGCTTGTCTCCTGGGAAGCAACCCACAGTCTTCAAGCTCCCTCGGAAGACTGTTTTGGTGCGGCTGGACCCCCATGCGGGGCCCTATTTGGGCTTAGTGTCGGCCAGAGGGTCCAGAGGATCCCACCCCCGGCCTGGGGACGTCAGGTGCGTGGCTAGACCCAAACCCGGGCCGGGAAGAGGGGCGGGGCTGACGCTCGGGGACGTGAGCCCTGGCCACATGGCGGCCGGGGTCCCCAGGCGCAATCCAGCTTGTCTCCTGGGAAGCAACCCACAGTCTTCACGCTCGCTCAGAAGACTGTTTCGGGGCGGCTGGACCCCCACGTGCGGCCCTCTTGGGCTTAGCGTGGGCGAGCAGGTCCAGCCAATCCCACCCCCGGGCTGGGGCCGCCAGGGCCATGGCTAGACCCAAGCCCGGGCCGGGAAGAGGGGCGGGGCTGACGCTCGGGGACATGACCCCCGGCCACATGGGTGTCAGCGTCCCCAGGCGCAATCCAGCTTGTCTCCTGGGAAGCAACCCACAGTCTTCACGCTCCCTCGGAAGACTTCTTTGGGGCGGCTGGACCCCCACGCACGGCCCTCTTTGGGCTTAGCATCGGCGAGCAGGTCCAGCCGATCCCACCCCCGGCCTGGGGCCGCCAGGTGCGTGGCTAGACACAAGCCCGGGCCGGGAAGTGGGGCGGGGCTGACGCTCGGGGAAGTGAACCCCGGCCACATGGCGGCCGGGGTCCCCAGGCGCAATCCAGCTTGTCTCCTGTGAAGCAACCCACAGTCTTCACGCTCCCTCGGAAGACAGTTTCATGGCGGCTGGACCCCCGCGTGTTGGCCTCTTTGGGCTATGTGTCGACGAGCAGGTCCAGCCAATCCCACCCCCGGGCTGGGGCCGTCAGGGGCGTGGCTAGACACAAGCCCGGGCCTGGAAGAGGGCGGGGCTGACGCTCTTGGACGTGAGCCCCGGCCACATGGCGGCCAGGGTCCCCAGGCGCAATCCAGCTTGTCTCTTGGGAAGCAACCCACAGTCTTCACACTCCCTCAGAAGACTGTTTCGGGGCGGCTGGACCCCCACGTGCGGCCCTCTTTGGGATTAGCATGGGCGAGCAGGTCCAGCCGATCCCACCCCCGGGCTGGGGCCGCCAGGGGCGTGGCTAGACCCAAGCCCGGGCCTGGAAGAGGGGCGGGGCTGATGCTCTTGGACGTGAATCCCGGCCACATGGGGACCAGGGTCCCCAGGCGCAATCCAGCTTGTCTCCTGGGAAGCAACCCACAGTCTTCACGCTCCCTTGGAAGACTGCTTTGGGGCGGCTGGACCCCCATGCGGGGCCCTCTTTGGGCTTAGTGTCGGCCAGAGGGTCCAGAGGATCCCACCCCCGGCCTGGGGACGTGAGGTGCGTGGCTAGCCCCAAGCCCGGGCCGGGAAGAGGGGCGGGGCTGCCGCTCGGGGACGTGAGCCCTGGCCACATGGCGGCCGGGGTCCCCAGGCGCAATCCAGCTTGTCTCCTGGGAAGCAACCCACAGTCTTCACGCTCCCTCAGAAGACTGTTTCGGGGCCGCTGAACCCCCACTTGCGGCCCTCTTTGGGCTTAGTGTCGGCGAGCAGGTCCAGCCGATCCCACCCCCGGGCTGGGGCCGCCAGGGGCGTGGCTAGACCCAAGCACGGGCCGGGAAGAGGGGCGGGGCTGACGCTCGGGGACGTGAGCCCTGGCCACATGGGGGCCAGGGTCCCCAGGCGCAATCCAGCTTGTCTCCTGGGAAGCAACCCACAGTCTTCACGCTCGCTCAGAAGACTGTTTCGGGGCGGCTGGACCCCCACGTGCGGCCCTCTTGGGCTTAGCGTGGGCGAGCAGGTCCAGCCGATCCCACCCCCGGGCTGGGGCCGCCAGGGGCGTGGCTAGACCCAAGCCCGGGCCGGGAAGAGGGACGGGGTGAACCCTCTGGGACGTGAGCCCCGGGCACATGGCGGCCGGGGTCCCCAGGTGCATTCCAGCTTGTCTCCTGGGAAGCAACCCACAGTCTTCACGCTCCCTCAGAAGACTGTTTTGGGGCGGCTGGACCCCCACGTGCGGCCCTCTTTGGGCTTAGCATCGGCGAGCAGGTCCAGCCGATCCCACCCCCGGGCTGGGGCCATCAGGGGCATGGCTAGACCCAAGCCCAGGCCGGGAAGAGGGGCAGGGCTGACGCTCGGGGACGTGAGCCCCGGCCACATGGAGGCCGGCGTCCTCAGGCGCAATTCAGCTTGTCTCTTGGGAAGCAACCCACAGTGTTCACGCTCCCTCGGAAGACTGTTTCGGGGAGGGTGCACTCCCATGCGCGGTCCTCTTTGGGCTTAGCGTCGGCAAGCAGGTCCAGCCAATCCCACCCCCGGGCTGGGGCCGCCAGGGCCATGGCTAGACCCAAGCCCGGGCCGGGAAGAGGGGCGGGGCTGACGCTTGGGGACGTGAGCCCCGGCCACATGGAGGCCGGCGTCCTCAGGCGCAATCCAGCTTGTCTCCTGGGAAGCAACCCACAGTCTTCACGCTCCCTTGGAAGACTGCTTTGGGGCGGCTGGACCCCCACGCACGGCCCTCTTTGGGCTTAGCATTGGCGAGCAGGTCCAGCCAATCCCTCCCCCGGGCTGGGGCCGTCAGGGGCGTGGCTAGACCCAAGCCCGGGCCGGGAACAGGGGCGGGGATGACGCTCTGGGATGTTAGCCCCGGCCACATGGCGGCCGGGGTCCCCAGGTGCAATCCAGCTTGTCTCCTGGGAAGCAACCGACAGTCTTCACGCTCCCTCGGAAGACTGTTTCGGGGCGCCTGGACCCCCACGCGCGTTGCCCTCTTTGGGCTATGTGTCGACGAGCAGGTCCAGCCGATCCCACCCCCGGGCTGGGGCCGCCAGGGGCGTGGCTAGACCCAACCCGGGTCTGGAAGAGGGCAGGGCTGATGCTTGGGCACGTGAGCCCCGGCCACATGGCGGCCGGGGTCCCCAGGCGCAATCCAGCTTGTCTCTTGGGAAGCAACCCACAGTCTTCACGCTCGCTCAGAAGACTGTTTCGGGGCGGCTGGACCCCCACGTGCGGCCCTCTTGGGATTAGCGTGGGCGAGCAGGTCCAGCCGATCCCACCCCCGGGCTGGGGCCGCCAGGGGCGTGGCTAGACCCAAGCCCAGGCCGGGAAGAGGGGCGGGGCTGACGCTCGGGGACGTGAGCCCCGGCCACATGGGGACCAGGATCCCCAGGCACAATCCAGCTTGTCTCCTGGGAAGCAACCCACAGTCTTCACGGTCCCTCAGAAGACAGTTTCATGGCGAATGGACACCCACGCGCGGCCCTCTTTCGGGTAGCATCGGCCAGCAGGTCCAACCGATCCCACCCTGGGCTGGGGCCGCCAGGGGCGTGGCTAGACCCAAGCCCGGGCCGAAAGAGGGGCGGGGCTGACACTCGGGGACGTGAGCCCCGGCTACATGGGTGTCAGGGTCCCCAGGCGCAATCCAGCTTGTCTCCTGTGAAGCAACCCACAGTCTTCACGCTCCCTCGGAAGACAGTTTCATGGCGGCTGGACCCCCGCGTGTTGGCCTCTTTGGGCTATGTGTCGACGAGCAGGTCCAGCCAATCCCACCCCCGGGCTGGGGCCGTCAGGGGCGTGGCTAGACCCAAGCCCGGGCCTGGAAGAGGGCGGGGCTGACGCTCTTGGACGTGAGCCCCGGCTACATGGGTGTCAGGGTCCCCAGGCGCAATCCAGCTTGTCTCCTGGGAAGAAACCCACCGTCTTCACGCTCCCTCAGAAGACTGTTTTGGGGCAGCTGGACCCCCACGCATGGCCCTCTTTGGGCTTAGCGTCGGCGAGCAGGTCCATCTGATCCCATCCCCGAGCTAGGGCCACCAGGGGCGTGGCTAGACCCAAGCCCGGGCCGGGAAGAGGGGCGGGGCTGACTTTTGGGGACGTGAGCCCCGGCCACATGGCGGCCAGGGTCCCCAGGCGCAATCCAGCTTGTCTCCTGGGAAGCAACCCACAGTCTTCACGCTCCCTCAGAAGACAGTTTTGGTGCAGCTGGACCCCCACGCGCGGCCCTCTTTGGGCTTAGCGTGGGCGAGCAGGTCCAGCCGACCACCCCTGGGCTGGGGCCGCCAGGGGCGTGGCTAGACCGAAGCCCGGGCCGGGAAGAGGGGCGGGGCTGACGCTCGGGGACACGACCCCCGGCCACATGGGTGTCAGGGTCCCCAGGCGCAATCCAGCTTGTCTCCTGGGAAGCAACCCACAGTCTTCACGCTCCATTGGAAGACTGCTTTGGGGCGGCTGGACCCCCATGCGGGGCCCTCTTTGGGCTTAGTGTCGGCCAGAGGGTCCAGAGGATCCCACCCCCGGCCTGGGGACGTCAGGTGCGTGGCTAGACCCAAGCCCGGGCCGGAAAGAGGGGCGGGGCTGACGCTCGGGGACGTGAGCCCTGGCCACATGGCGGCCGGGGTCCCCAGGCGCAATCCAGCTTGTCTCCTGGGAAGCAACCCACAGTCTTCACGCTCCCTCAGAAGACTGTTTCGGGGCCGCTGAACCCCCACGTGCGGCCCTCTTTGGGCTTAGCGTGGGTTAGCAGGTCCAGCGGATCCCACCCCGGGCTGGGGCCCGCCAGGGGCGTGGCTAGACCCAAGCCCGGGGGGGGATGAGGGGCGGGGCTGACGCTCGGGGAAGTGACCCCTGGCCACATGGAGGCCGGCGTCCTCAGGCGCAATCCAGCTTGTCTCCTGGGAAGCAACCCACAGTCTTCACATCCCTTGGAAGACTGCATTGGGGCGAATGGACACCCACGCGCGGCCCTCTTTGGGCTTAGCGTGGGCGAGCAGGTCCAGCCGATCCCACCCCCGGGCTGGGGCCGCCAGGGGCGTGGCTAGACCCAAGCCGGGGCCGGGAAGAGGGGCGGGGTGAACGCTCTTGGACGTGAGCCCCGGCCACATGGCGGCCGGGGTCCCCAGGTGCATTCCAGCTTGTCTCCTGGGAAGCAACCCACAGTCTTCACGCTCCCTCAGAAGACTGTTTTGGGGCGGCTGGACCCCAACGTGCGGCCCACGTTGGGCTTAGTGTTGGCCAGCAGGTCCAGCCGATCCCACCCCCGGGCTGGGGCCATCAGGGGCATGGCTAGACCCAAGCCCGGGCCGGGAAGAGGGGCAGGGCTGACCCTCGGGGACGTGAGCCCCGGCCACATGGAGGCCGGCGTCCTCAGGCGCAATCCAGCTTGTCTCTTGGGAAGCAACCCACAGTCTTCACGCTCCCTCAGAAGACTGTTTCGGGTGGGTGCACTCCCATGCGCGGCCCTCTTTGGGCTTAGCGTCGGCAAGCAGGTCCAGCCAATCCCACCCCCGTGCTAGGGCCGCCAGGGGCATGGCTAGACCCAAGCCCGGGCCGGGAAGAGGGGCGGGGCTGACGCTTGGGGACGTGAGCCCCGGCCACATGGAGGCCGGCGTCCTCAGGCGCAATCCAGCTTGTCTCCTGGGAAGCAACCCACAGTCTTCACGCTCCCTCGGAAGACTGTTTCGGGGCGCCTGGACCCCCGCGCGTTGCCCTCTTTGGGCTATGTGTGGACGAGCAGGTCCAGCCGATCCCACCCCCGGGCTGGGGCCGCCAGGGGCGTGACTAGACACAAGCCCGGGTCTGGAAGAGGGCAGGGCTGATGCTCGGGGAAGTGAGCCCCGGCCACATGACGGCCGGGGTCCCCAGGCGCAATCCAGCTTGTCTCTTGGGAAGCAACCCACAGTCTTCACGCTCCCTCAGAATACTGTTTCGGGGCGGCTGGACCCCCACGTGCGGCCCTCTTGGGCTTAGCGTGGGCGAGCAGGTCCAGCCGATCCCACCCCCGGGCTGGGGCCGCCAGGGGCGTGGCTAGACCCAAGCCCAGGCCGGGAAGAGGGGCGGGGCTGACGCTTGGGGACGTGAGCCCCGGCCACATGGGGACCAGGATCCCCAGGCACAATCCAGCTTGTCTCCTGGGAAGCAACCCACAGTCTTCACGCTCCCTCGGAAGACAGTTTCATGGCGGCTGGACCCCCGCGTGTTGGCCTCTTTGGGCTATGTGTCGACGAGCAGGTCCAGCCAATCCCACCCCCGGGCTGGGGCCGTCAGGGGCGTGGCTAGACACAAGCCCGGGCCTGGAAGAGGGCGGGGCTGACGCTCTTGGACGTGAGCCCCGGCCACATGGCGGCCAGGGTCCCCAGGCGCAATCCAGCTTGTCTCTTGGGAAGCAACCCACAGTCTTCACACTCCCTCAGAAGACTGTTTCGGGGCGGCTGGACCCCCACGTGCGGCCCTCTTTGGGATTAGCATGGGCGAGCAGGTCCAGCCGATCCCACCCCCGGGCTGGGGCCGCCAGGGGCGTGGCTAGACCCAAGCCCGGGCCTGGAAGAGGGGCGGGGCTGATGCTCTTGGACGTGAATCCCGGCCACATGGGGACCAGGGTCCCCAGGCGCAATCCAGCTTGTCTCCTGGGAAGCAACCCACAGTCTTCACGCTCCCTTGGAAGACTGCTTTGGGGCGGCTGGACCCCCATGCGGGGCCCTCTTTGGGCTTAGTGTCGGCCAGAGGGTCCAGAGGATCCCACCCCCGGCCTGGGGACGTGAGGTGCGTGGCTAGCCCCAAGCCCGGGCCGGGAAGAGGGGCGGGGCTGACGCTTGGGGACGTGAGCCCTGGCCACATGGCGGCCGGGGTCCCCAGGCGCAATCCAGCTTGTCTCCTGGGAAGCAACCCACAGTCTTCACGCTCCCTCAGAAGACTGTTTCGGGGCCGCTGAACCCCCACGTGCGGCCCTCTTTGGGCTTAGTGTCGGCGAGCAGGTCCAGCCGATCCCACCCCCGGGCTGGGGCCGCCAGGGGCGTGGCTAGACACAAGCACGGGCCGGGAAGAGGGGCGGGGCTGACGCTCGGGGACGTGAGCCCTGGCCACATGGGGGCCAGGGTCCCCAGGCGCAATCCAGCTTGTCTCCTGGGAAGCAACCCACAGTCTTCACGCTCGCTCAGAAGACTGTTTCGGGGCGGCTGGACCCCCACGTGCGGCCCTCTTGGGCTTAGCGTGGGCGAGCAGGTCCAGCCGATCCCACCCCCGGGCTGGGGCCGCCAGGGGCGTGGCTAGACCCAAGCCCGGGCCGGGAAGAGGGACGGGGTGAACCCTCTGGGACGTGAGCCCCGGGCACATGGCGGCCGGGGTCCCCAGGTGCATTCCAGCTTGTCTCCTGGGAAGCAACCCACAGTCTTCACGCTCCCTCAGAAGACTGTTTTGGGGCGGCTGGACCCCCACGTGCGGCCCTCTTTGGGCTTAGCATCGGCGAGCAGGTCCAGCCGATCCCACCCCCGGGCTGGGGCCATCAGGGGCATGGCTAGACCCAAGCCCAGGCCGGGAAGAGGGGCAGGGCTGACGCTCGGGGACGTGAGCCCCGGCCACATGGAGGCCGGCGTCCTCAGGCGCAATCCAGCTTGTCTCTTGGGAAGCAACCCACAGTGTTCACGCTCCCTCGGAAGACTGTTTCGGGGAGGGTGCACTCCCATGCGCGGTCCTCTTTGGGCTTAGCGTCGGCAAGCAGGTCCAGCCAATCCCACCCCCGGGCTGGGGCCGCCAGGGGCGTGGCTAGACCCAAGCCCGGGCCGGGAAGAGGGGCGGGGCTGACGCTTGGGGACGTGAGCCCCGGCCACATGGAGGCCGGCGTCCTCAGGCGCAATCCAGCTTGTCTCCTGGGAAGCAACCGACAGTCTTCACGCTCCCTCGGAAGACTGTTTCGGGGCGCCTGGACCCCCACGCGCGTTGCCCTCTTTGGGCTATGTGTCGACGAGCAGGTCTAGATGATCCCACCCCCGGGCTGGGGCCGCCAGGGGCGTGGCTAGACCCAACCCGGGTCTGGAAGAGGGCAGGGCTGATGCTCGGGCACGTGAGCCCCGGCCACATGGCGGCCGGGGTCCCCAGGCGCAATCCAGCTTGTCTCTTGGGAAGCAACCCACAGTCTTCACGCTCGCTCAGAAGACTGTTTCGGGGCGGCTGGACCCCCACGTGCGGCCCTCTTGGGATTAGCGTGGGCGAGCAGGTCCAGCCGATCCCACCCCCGGGCTGGGGCCGCCAGGGGCGTGGCTAGACCCAAGCCCAGGCCGGGAAGAGGGGCGGGGCTGACGCTCGGGGACGTGAGCCCCGGCCACATGGGGACCAGGATCCCCAGGCACAATCCAGCTTGTCTCCTGGGAAGCAACCCACAGTCTTCACGGTCCCTCAGAAGACAGTTTCATGGCGAATGGACACCCACGCGCGGCCCTCTTTCGGGTAGAATCGGCCAGCAGGTCCAACCGATCCCACCCTGGGCTGGGGCCGCCAGGGGCGTGGCTAGACCCAAGCCCGGGCCGAAAGAGGGGCGGGGCTGACACTCGGGGACGTGAGCCCCGGCTACATGGGTGTCAGGGTCCCCAGGCGCAATCCAGCTTGTCTCCTGTGAAGCAACCCACAGTCTTCACGCTCCCTCGGAAGACAGTTTCATGGCGGCTGGACCCCCGCGTGTTGGCCTCTTTGGGCTATGTGTCGACGAGCAGGTCCAGCCAATCCCACCCCCGGGCTGGGGCCGTCAGGGGCGTGGCTAGACCCAAGCCCGGGCCTGGAAGAGGGCGGGGCTGACGCTCTTGGACGTGAGCCCCGGCTACATGGGTGTCAGGGTCCCCAGGCGCAATCCAGCTTGTCTCCTGGGAAGAAACCCACCGTCTTCACGCTCCCTCAGAAGACTGTTTTGGGGCAGCTGGACCCCCACGCATGGCCCTCTTTGGGCTTAGCGTCGGCGAGCAGGTCCATCTGATCCCATCCCCGAGCTAGGGCCACCAGGGGCGTGGCTAGACCCAAGCCCGGGCCGGGAAGAGGGGCGGGGCTGACTTTTGGGGACGTGAGCCCCGGCCACATGGCGGCCGGGGTCCCCAGGCGCAATCCAGCTTGTCTCCTGGGAAGCAACCCACAGTCTTCAGGCTCCCTCAGAAGACAGTTTTGGTGCAGCTGGACCCCCACGCGCGGCCCTCTTTGGGCTTAGCGTGGGCGAGCAGGTCCAGCCGACCACCCCTGGGCTGGGGCCGCCAGGGGCGTGGCTAGACCGAAGCCCGGGCCGGGAAGAGGGGCGGGGCTGACGCTCGGGGACATGACCCCCGGCCACATGGGTGTCAGGGTCCCCAGGCGCAATCCAGCTTGTCTCCTGGGAAGCAACCCACAGTCTTCACGCTCCCTCAGAAGACTGCTTTGGGGCGGCTGGACCACCATGCGGGGCCCTCTTTGGGCTTAGTGTCGGCCAGAGGGTCCAGAGGATCCCACCCCCGGCCTGGGGACGTCAGGTGCGTGGCTAGACCCAAGCCCGGGCCGGAAAGAGGGGCGGGGCTGACGCTCGGGGACGTGAGCCCTGGCCACATGGCGGCCGGGGTCCCCAGGCGCAATCCAGCTTGTCTCCTGGGAAGCAACCCACAGTCTTCACGCTCCCTCAGAAGACTGTTTCGGGGCCGCTGAACCCCCACGTGCGGCCCTCTTTGGGCTTAGCGTGGGTTAGCAGGTCCAGCGGATCCCACCCCCGGGCTGGGGCCCGCCAGGGGCGTGGCTAGACCCAAGCCCGGGGGGGGATGAGGGGCGGGGCTGACGCTCGGGGAAGTGACCCCTGGCCACATGGAGGCCGGCGTCCTCAGGCGCAATCCAGCTTGTCTCCTGGGAAGCAACCCACAGTCTTCACATCCCTTGGAAGACTGCATTGGGGCGAATGGACACCCACGCGCGGCCCTCTTTGGGCTTAGCGTGGGCGAGCAGGTCCAGCCGATCCCACCCCCGGGCTGGGGCCGCCAGGGGCGTGGCTAGACCCAAGCCGGGGCCGGGAAGAGGGGCGGGGTGAACGCTCTTGGACGTGAGCCCCGGCCACATGGCGGCCGGGGTCCCCAGGTGCATTCCAGCTTGTCTCCTGGGAAGCAACCCACAGTCTTCACGCTCCCTCAGAAGACTGTTTTGGGGCGGCTGGACCCCAACGTGCGGCCCACGTTGGGCTTAGTGTTGGCCAGCAGGTCCAGCCGATCCCACCCCCGGGCTGGGGCCATCAGGGGCATGGCTAGACCCAAGCCCGGGCCGGGAAGAGGGGCAGGGCTGACCATCGGGGACGTGAGCCCCGGCCACATGGAGGCCGGCGTCCTCAGGCGCAATCCAGCTTGTCTCTTGGGAAGCAACCCACAGTGTTCACGCTCCCTCGGAAGACTGTTTCGGGGAGGGTGCACTCCCATGCGCGGTCCTCTTTGGGCTTAGCGTCGGCAAGCAGGTCCAGCCAATCCCACCCCCGGGCTGGGGCCGCCAGGGCCATGGCTAGACCCAAGCCCGGGCCGGGAAGAGGGGCGGGGCTGACGCTTGGGGACGTGAGCCCCGGCCACATGGAGGCCGGAGTCCTCAGGCGCAATCCAGCTTGTCTCCTGGGAAGCAACCCACAGTCTTCACGCTCCCTTGGAAGACTGCTTTGGGGCGGCTGGACCCCCACGCACGGCCCTCTTTGGGCTTAGCATTGGCGAGCAGGTCCAGCCAATCCCTCCCCCGGGCTGGGGCCGTCAGGGGCGTGGCTAGACCCAAGCCCAGGCCGGGAAGAGGGGCGGGGCTGACGCTCGGGGACGTGAGCCCCGGCCACATGGGGACCAGGATACCCAGGCACAATCCAGCTTGTCTCCTGGGAAGCAACCCACAATCTTCACGGTCCCTCAGAAGACAGTTTCATGGCGAATGGACACCCACGCGCGGCCCTCTTTCGGGTAGCATTGGCCAGCAGGTCCAACCGATCCCACCCTGGGCTGGGGCCGCCAGGGGCGTGGCTAGACCCAAGCCCGGGCCGGGAAGAGGGGCGGGGCTGACGCTCGGGGACGTGAGCCCCGGCTACATGGGTGTAAGGGTCCCCAGGCGCAATCCAGCTTGTCTCCTGGGAAGAAACCCACCGTCTTCACGCTCCCTCAGAAGACTGTTTTGGGGCAGCTGGACCCCCACGCGCGGCCCTCTTTGGGCTTAGCGTCGGCGAGCAGGTCCATCTGATCCCATCCCCGGGCTAGGGCCACCAGGGGCGTGGCTAGACCCAAGCCCGGGCCGGGAAGAGGGGCGGGGCTGACTTTTGGGGACGTGAGCCCCGGCCACATGGCGGCCAGGGTCCCCAGGCGCAATCCAGCTTGTCTCCTGGGAAGCAACCCACAGTCTTCACGCTCCCTTGGAAGACTGCTTTGGGGAGGCTGGACCCCCACGCGCGGCCCTCTTTGGGGTAGCATCGGCCAGCAGGTCCAACCGATCCCACCATGGGCTGGGGCCGCCAGGGGCGTGGCTAGACCCAAGCCCGGGCCGGGAAGAGGGGCGGGGCTGACGCTCGGGGACGTGAGCCCCGGCTACATGGGTGTCAGGGTCCCCAGGCGCAATCCAGCTTGTCTCCTGGGAAGCAACCCACAGTCTTCACGCTCCCTCAGAAGACTGTTTTGGGGCAGCTGGACCCCCACGTGCGGCCCTCTTTGGGCTTAGCGTCGACGAGCAGGTCCATCTGATCCCACCCCCGGGCTGGGGCCACCAGGGGCGTGGCTTGACCCAAGCCCGGGCCGGGAAGAGGGGCGGGGCTGATGCTCGGGGACGTGAGCCCCGGCCACATGGAGGCCGGCGTCCTCAGGCGCAATCCAGCTTGTCTCTTGGGAAGCAACCCACAGTCTTCACGCTCCCTCAGAAGACAGTTTCATGGCGAATGGACACCCACGCGCGGCCCTCTTTCGGGTAGCATCGGCCAGCAGGTCCAACCGATCCGACCCTGGGCTGGGGCCGCCAGGGGCGTGGCTAGACCCAAGCCCGGGCCGGGAAGAGGGGCGGGGCTGACGCTCGGGGACGTGAGCCCCGGCTACATGGGTGTCACGGTCCCCAGGCGCAATCCAGCTTGTCTCCTGGGAAGAAACCCACCGTCTTCACTCCCTCAGAAGACTGTTTTGGGGCAGCTGGACCCCCACGCGCGGCCCTCTTTGGGCTTAGCGTAGGCGAGCAGGTCCATCTGATCCCATCCCCGGGCTAGGGCCACCAGGGGCGTGGCTAGACCCAAGCCCGGGCCGGGAAGAGGGGCGGGGCTGACTTTTGGGGACGTGAGCCCCGGCCACATGGCTGTCAGTGTCCCCAGGCGCAATCCAGCTTGTCTCCTGGGAAGCAACCCACAGTCTTCACGGTCCCTCAGAAGACTGTTACAGGGTGGCTGGACCCCCATGCGGGGCCCTCTTTGGGCTTAGTGTCCGCAAGCAGGTCCAGCGGATCCCACCCCCGGGCTGGAGCCGCCAGGGGCCTGGCTAGACCCAAGCCCTGGCCGGGATGAGGGGCGGGGCTGACGCTTGGGGACGTGAGCCCCGGCCACATGGCGGCCGGGGTCCCCAGGCGCAATCCAGCTTGTCTCCTGGGAAGCAACCCACAGTCTTCACGCTCCCTCAGAAGACTGTTTTGGTGCGGCTGGACCCCCACGCGCGGCCCTCTTTGGGCTTAGCGTGGGCGAGCAGGTCCAGCCGATCCCACCCCCGGGCTGGGGCCGCCAGGGGCGTGGCTAGACCCAAGCCCTGGGCGGGAAGAGGGGCGGAGCTGACGCTTGGGGACGTGAGCCCTGGCCACATGGCGGCCGGGGTCCCCAGGCGCAATCCAGCTTGTCTCCTGGGAAGCAACCCAGTCTTCACGCTCCCTCGGAAGACTGTTTCTGGGTGGCTGGACCCCCACGCGCGGCCCTCTTTGGGCTTAGTGTCGGCAAGCATGTACAGCCGATCCCACCCCCGGGCTGGGGCCGCCAGGGGCGTGGCTAGACCCAAGCCTGGGTCTGGAAGTGGGCGGGGCTGATGCTCGGGCACGAGAGCCCCGGCCACATGGCGGCCAGGGTCCCCAGGCGCAATCCAGCTTGTCTCTTGGGAAGCAACCCACAGTCTTCACGCTCCCTCAGAAGACTGTTTTGGGGCAGCTGGACCCCCACGCGCGGCCCTCTTTGGGCTTAGCGTGGGCGAGCAGGTCCAGCCGATACCACCCCCGGGCTGGGGCCGCCAGGGGCGTGGCTAGACCCAAGCCCGGGCCGGGAAGAGGGACGGGGTGAACGCTCTGGGACGTGAGCCCCGGGCACATGGCGGCCCTGGTCCCCAGGTGCATTCCAGCTTGTCTCCTGGGAAGCAACCCACAGTCTTCACGCTCCCTCAGAAGACTGTTTTGGGGCGGCTGGACCCCAACGTGCGGCCCACGTTGGGCTTAGTGTCGGCCAGCAGGTCCAGCCGATCCCACCCCCGGGCTGGGGCCATCAGGGGCATGGCTAGACCCAAGCCCGGGCCGGGAAGAGGGGCAGGGCTGATGCTCGGGGACGTGAGCCCCGGCCACATGGAGGCCGGCGTCCTCAGGCGCAATCCAGCTTGTCTCTTGGGAAGCAACCCACAGTCTTCACGCTCCCTCAGAAGACTGTTTCGGGTGGGTGCACTCCCATGCGCGGCCCTCTTTGGGCTTAGCGTCGGCAAGCAGGTCCAGCCAATCCCACCCCCGTGCTAGGGCCGCCAGGGGCATGGCTAGACCCAAGCCCGGGCCGGGAAGAGGGGCGGGGCTGACGCTTGGGGACGTGAGCCCCGGCCACATGGAGGCCGGCGTCCTCAGGCGCAATCCAGCTTGTCTCCTGGGAAGCAACCCACAGTCTTCACGCTCCCTCGGAAGACTGTTTCGGGGCGCCTGGACCCCCGCGCGTTGCCCTCTTTGGGCTATGTGTCGACGAGCAGGTCCAGCCGATCCCACCCCCGGGCTGGGGCCGCCAGGGGCGTGGCTAGACACAAGCCCGGGTCTGGAAGAGGGCAGGGCTGATGCTCGGGGAAGTGAGCCCCGGCCACATGGAGGCCGGGGTCCCCAGGCGCAATCCAGCTTGTCTCTTGGGAAGCAACCCACAGTCTTCACGCTCGCTCAGAAGACTGTTTCGGGGCAGCTGGACACCCACGTGCGGCCCTCTTGGGCTTAGCGTGGGCGAGCAGGTCCAGCCGATCCCACCCCCGGGCTGGGGCCGCCAGGGGTGTGGCTAGACCCAAGCCCGGGCCGGGAAGAGGGGCGGGGCTGACGCTTGGGGACGTGAGCCCCGGCCACATGGGGACCAGGATCCCCAGGCACAATCCAGCTTGTCTCCTGGGAAGCAACCCACAGTCTTCACGCTCCCTTGGAAGACTGCTTTGGGGAGGCTGGACCCCCACGCGCGGCCCTCTTTGGGGTAGCATCGGCCAGCAGGTCCAACCGATCCCACCATGGGCTGGTGCCGCCAGGGGCGTGGCTAGACCCAAGCCCGGGCCGGGAAGAGGGGCGGGGCTGACGCTCGGGGACGTGAGCCCCGGCTACATGGGTGTCAGGGTCCCCAGGCGCAATCCAGCTTGTCTCCTGGGAAGCAACCCACCGTCTTCACGCTCCCTCAGAAGACTGTTTTGGGGCAGCTGGACCCCCACGCGCGGCCCTCTTTGGGCTTAGCGTCGGCGAGCAGGTCCATCTGATCCCATCCCCGGGCTGGGGCCACCAGGGGCGTGGCTAGACCCAAGCCCGGGCCGGGAAGAGGGGCGGGGCTGATGCTCGGGGACGTGAGCCCCGGCCACATGGCGGCCGGGGTCCCCAGGCGCAATCCAGCTTGTCTCCTGGGAAGCAACCCACAGTCTTCACGCTCCCTCAGAAGACTGTTTCGGGTGGGTGCACTCCCATGCGCGGCCCTCTTTGGGCTTAGCGTCGGCAAGCATTTCCAGCCAATCCCACCCCCGTGCTAGGGCCGCCAGGGGCATGGCTAGACCCAAGCACGGGCCGGGAAGAGGGGCGGGGCTGACGCTTGGGGACGTGAGCCCCGGCCACATGGAGGCCGGCGTCCTCAGGCGCAATCCAGCTTGTCTCCTGGGAAGCAACCCACAGTCTTCACGCTCCCTCGGAAAACTGTTTCGGGGCGCCTGGACCCCCGCGCGTTGCCCTCTTTGGGCTATGTGTCGACGAGCAGGTCCAGCCGATCCCACCCCCGGGCTGGGGCCGCCAGGGGCGTGACTAGACACAAGCCCGGGTCTGGAAGAGGGCAGGGCTGATGCTCGGGGAAGTGAGCCCCGGCCACATGACGGCCGGGGTCCCCAGGCGCAATCCAGCTTGTCTCTTGGGAAGCAACCCACAGTCTTCACGCTCGCTCAGAAGACTGTTTCGGGGCGGCTGGACCCCCACGTGCGGCCCTCTTGGGCTTAGCGTGGGCGAGCAGGTCCAGCCGATCCCACCCCCGGGCTGGGGCCGCCAGGGGCGTGGCTAGACCCAAGCCCAGGCCGGGAAGAGGGGCGGGGCTGATGCTTGGGGACGTGAGCCCCGGCCACATGGGGACCAGGATCCCCAGGCACAATCCAGCTTGTCTCCTGGGAAGCAACCCACAGTCTTCACGCTCCCTTGGAAGACTGCTTTGGGGAGGCTGGACCCCCACGCGCGGCCCTCTTTGGGGTAGCATCGGCCAGCAGGTCCAACCGATCCCACCATGGGCTGGGGCCGCCAGGGGCGTGGCTAGACCCAAGCCCGGGCCGGGAAGAGGGGCGGGGCTGACGCTCGGGGACGTGAGCCCCGGCTACATGGGTGTCAGGGTCCCCAGGCGCAATCCAGCTTGTCTCCTGGGAAGCAACCCACAGTCTTCACGCTCCCTCAGAAGACTGTTTTGGGGCAGCTGGACCCCCACGCGCGGCCCTCTTTGGGCTTAGCGTCGGCGAGCAGGTCCATCTGATCCCATCCCCGGGCTGGGGCCACCAGGGGCGTGGCTAGACCCAAGCCCGGGCCGGGAAGAGGGGCGGGGCAGATGCTCGGGGACGTGAGCCCCGGCCACATGGCGGCCGGGGTCCCCAGGCGCAATCCAGCTTGTCTCCTGGGAAGCAACCCACAGTCTTCACGCTCCCTCAGAAGACTGTTTTGTTGTGGCTGGACCCCCACGCGCGGCCCTCTTTGGGCTTAGCGTGGGCGAGCAGGTCCAGCCGATCCCACCCCCGGGCTGGGGCCGCCAGGGGCGTGGCTAGACCCAAGCCCTGGGCGGGAAGAGGGGCGGGGCTGACGCTCTTGTACATGAGCCCCGGCCACATGGCTGTCAGTGTCCCCAGGCGCAATCCAGCTTGTCTCCTGGGAAGCAACCCACAGTCTTCACGGTCCCTCAGAAGACTGTTACAGGGTGGCTGGACCCCCATGCGGGGCCCTCTTTGGGCTTAGTGTCCGCAAGCAGGTCCAGCGGATCCCACCCCCGGGCTGGAGCCGCCAGGGGCGTGGCTAGACCCAAGCCCTGGCCGGGATGAGGGGCGGGGCTGACGCTTGGGGACGTGAGCCCCGGCCACATGGCGGCCGGGGTCCCCAGGCGCAATCCAGCTTGTCTCCTGGGAAGCAACTCACAGTCTTCACGCTCCCTCAGAAGACTGTTTTGGTGCGGCTGGACCCCCACGCGCGGCCCTCTTTGGGCTTAGCGTGGGCGAGCAGGTCCAGCCGATCCCACCCCCGGGCTGGGGCCGCCAGGGGCGTGGCTAGACCCAAGCCCTGGGCGGGAAGAGGGGCGGAGCTGACGCTTGGGGACGTGAGCCCTGGCCACATGGCGGCCGGGATCCCCAGGCGCAATCCAGCTTGTCTCCTGGGAAGCAACCCAGTCTTCACGCTCCCTCGGAAGACTGTTTCTGGGTGGCTGCACCCCCACGCGCGGCCCTCTTTGGGCTTAGTGTCGGCAAGCATGTACAGCCGATCCCACCCCCGGGCTGGGGCCGCCAGGGGCGTGGCTAGACCCAAGCCTGGGTCTGGAAGAGGGCGGGGCTGATGCTCGGGCACGAGAGCCCCGGCCACATGGCGGCCAGGGTCCCCAGGCGCAATCCAGCTTGTCTCTTGGGAAGCAACCCACAGTCTTCACGCTCCCTCAGAAGACTGTTTTGGGGCAGCTGGACCCCCACGCGCGGCCCTCTTTGGGCTTAGCGTGGGCGAGCAGGTCCAGCCGATCCCACCCCCGGGCTGGGGCCGCCAGGGGCGTGGCTAGACCCAAGCCCGGGCCGGGAAGAGGGACGGGGTGAACGCTCTGGGACGTGAGCCCCGGGCACATGGCGGCCCTGGTCCCCAGGTGCATTCCAGCTTGTCTCCTGGGAAGCAACCCACAGTCTTCACGCTCCCTCAGAAGACTGTTTTGGGGCGGCTGGACCCCAACGTGCGGCCCACGTTGGGCTTAGTGTCGGCCAGCAGGTCCAGCCGATCCCACCCCCGGGCTGGGGCCATCAGGGGCATGGCTAGACCCAAGCCCGGGCCGGGAAGAGGGGCAGGGCTGATGCTCGGGGACGTGAGCCCCGGCCACATGGAGGCCGGCGTCCTCAGGCGCAATCCAGCTTGTCTCTTGGGAAGCAACCCACAGTCTTCACGCTCCCTCGGAAGACTGTTTCGGGGCGCCTGGACCCCCGCGCGTTGCCCTCTTTGGGCTATGTGTCGACGAGCAGGTCCAGCCGATCCCACCCCCGGGCTGGGGCCGCCAGGGGCGTGGCTAGACACAAGCCCGGGTCTGGAAGAGGGCAGGGCTGATGCTCGGGGAAGTGAGCCCCGGCCACATGGAGGCCGGGGTCCCCAGGCGCAATCCAGCTTGTCTCTTGGGAAGCAACCCACAGTCTTCACGCTCGCTCAGAAGACTGTTTCGGGGCGGCTGGACACCCACGTGCGGCCCTCTTGGGCTTAGCGTGGGCGAGCAGGTCCAGCCGATCCCACCCCCGGGCTGGGGCCGCCAGGGGCGTGGCTAGACCCAAGCCCGGGCCGGGAAGAGGGGCGGGGCTGACGCTTGGGGACGTGAGCCCCGGCCACATGGGGACCAGGATCCCCAGGCACAATCCAGCTTGTCTCCTGGGAAGCAACCCACAGTCTTCACGCTCCCTTGGAAGACTGCTTTGGGGAGGCTGGACCCCCACGCGCGGCCCTCTTTGGGGTAGCATCGGCCAGCAGGTCCAACCGATCCCACCATGGGCTGGTGCCGCCAGGGGCGTGGCTAGACCCAAGCCCGGGCCGGGAAGAGGGGCGGGGCTGACGCTCGGGGACGTGAGCCCCGGCTACATGGGTGTCAGGGTCCCCAGGCGCAATCCAGCTTGTCTCCTGGGAAGCAAACCACCGTCTTCACGCTCCCTCAGAAGACTGTTTTGGGGCAGCTGGACCCCCACGCGCGGCCCTCTTTGGGCTTAGCGTCGGCGAGCAGGTCCATCTGATCCCATCCCCGGGCTGGGGCCACCAGGGGCGTGGCTAGACCCAAGCCCGGGCCGGGAAGAGGGGCGGGGCTGATGCTCGGGGACGTGAGCCCCGGCCACATGGCGGCCGGGGTCCCCAGGCGCAATCCAGCTTGTCTCCTGGGAAGCAACCCACAGTCTTCACGCTCCCTCAGAAGACTGTTTTGTTGTGGCTGGACCCCCACGCGCGGCCCTCTTTGGGCTTAGCGTGGGCGAGCAGGTCCAGCCGATCCCACCCCCGGGCTGGGGCCGCCAGGGGCGTGGCTAGACCCAAGCCCTGGGCGGGAAGAGGGGCGGGGCTGACGCTCTTGTACATGAGCCCCGGCCACATGGCTGTCAGTGTCCCCAGGCGCAATCCAGCTTGTCTCCTGGGAAGCAACCCACAGTCTTCACGGTCCCTCAGAAGACTGTTACAGGGTGGCTGGACCCCCACGCGCGGCCCTCTTTGGGCTTAGTGTCCGCAAGCAGGTCCAGTGGATCCCACCCCCGGGCTGGAGCCGCCAGGGGCGTGGCTAGACCCAAGCCCTGGCCGGGATGTGGGGCGGGGCTGACGCTTGGGGACGTGAGCCCCGGCCACATGGCGGCCGGGGTCCCCAGGCGCAATCCAGCTTGTCTCCTGGGAAGCAACCCACAGTCTTCATGCTCCCTCAGAAGACTGTTTTGGTGCGGCTGGACCCCCACGATGCGCGGCCCTCTTTGGGCTTAGCGTGGGCGAGCAGGTCCAGCCGATCCCACCCCCGGGCTGGGGCCGCCAGGGGCGTGGCTAGACCCAAGCCCTGGGCGGGAAGAGGGGCGGAGCTGACGCTTGGGGACGTGAGCCCTGGCCACATGGCGGCCGGGGTCCCCAGGCGCAATCCAGCTTGTCTCCTGGGAAGCAACCCAGTCTTCACGCTCCCTCGGAAGACTGTTTCTGGGTGGCTGGACCCCCACGCGCGGCCCTCTTTGGGCTTAGTGTCCGCAAGCAGGTCCAGCCGATCCCACCCCCGGGCTGGGGCCGCCAGGGGCGTGGCTAGACCCAAGCCTGGGTCTGGAAGAGGGCGGGGCTGATGCTCGGGCACGAGAGCCCCGGCCACATGGCGGCCAGGGTCCCCAGGCGCAATCCAGCTTGTCTCTTGGGAAGCAACCCACAGTCTTCACGCTCCCTCAGAAGACTGTTTTGGGGCAGCTGGACCCCCACGCGCGGCCCTCTTTGGGCTTAGCGTGGGCGAGCATGTCCAGCCAATCCCACCCCCGGGCTGGGGCCGCCAGGGGCCTGGCTAGACCCAAGCCCGGGCCGGGAAGAGGGACGGGGTGAACGCTCTGGGACGTGAGCCCCGGCCACATGGCGGCCGGGGTCCCCAGGTGCATTCCAGCTTGTCTCCTGGGAAGCAACCCACAGTCTTCACGCTCCCTCAGAAGACTGTTTTGGGGCGGCTGGACTCCAACGTGCGGCCCACGTTGGGCTTAGTGTCGGCCAGCAGGTCCAGCCGATCCCACCCCCGGGCTGGGGCCATCAGGGGCATGGCTAGACCCAAGCCCGGGCCTGGAAGAGGGGCAGGGCTGACGCTCGGGGACGTGAGCCCCGGCCACATGGAGGCCGGCGTCCCCAGGCGCAATCCAGCTTGTCTCTTGGGAAGCAACCCACAGTCTTCACGCTCCTCAGAAGACTGTTTCGGGTGGGTGCACTCCCATGCGCGGCCCTCTTTGGGCTTAGCGTCGGCAAGCAGGTCCAGCCAATCCCACCCCCGTGCTAGGGCCGCCAGGGGCATGGCTAGACCCAAGCCCGGGCCGGGAAGAGGGGCGGGGCTGACGCTTGGGGACGTGAGCCCCGGCCACATGGAGGCCTGCGTCCCCAGGCGCAATCCAGCTTGTCTCCTGGGAAGCAACCCACAGTCTTCACGCTCCCTCGGAAGACTGTTTTGGTGCGGCTGGACCCCCACGCGCGGCCCTCTTTGGGCTTAGCGTGGGCGAGCAGGTCCAGCCGATCCCACCCCCGGGCTGGGGCCGCCAGGGGCGTGGCTAGACCCAAGCCCTGGGCGGGAAGAGGGGCGGAGCTGACGCTTGGGGACGTGAGCCCTGGCCACATGGCGGCCGGGGTCCCCAGGCGCAATCCAGCTTGTCTCCTGGGAAGCAACCCAGTCTTCACGCTCCCTCGGAAGACTGTTTCTGGGTGGCTGGACCCCCACGCGCGGCCCTCTTTGGGCTTAGTGTCGGCAAGCATGTACAGCCGATCCCACCCCCGGGCTGGGGCCGCCAGGGGCGTGGCTAGACCCAAGCACGGGTCTGGAACAGGGCGGGGCTGATGCTCGGGGACGTGAGCCCCGGCCGCATGGAGGCCGGCGTCCTCAGGCGCAATCCAGCTTGTCTCCTGGGAAGCAACCCACAGTGTTCACGCTCCCTCGGAAGAGTGTTTCGGGGCGGCTGGACCCCCACGTGCGGCCCTCTTGGGCTTAGCGTGGGCGAGCAGGTCCAGCCGATCCCACCCCCGGGCTGGGGCCGCCAGGGGCGTGGCTAGACCCAAGCCCAGGCCGGGAAGAGGGGCGGGGCTGACGCTTGGGGACGTGAGCCCCGGCCACATGGGGACCAGGATCCCCAGGCACAATCCAGCTTGTCTCCTGGGAAGCAACCCACAGTCTTCACGCTCCCTTGGAAGACTGCTTTGGGGAGGCTGGACCCCCACGCGCGGCCCTCTTTGGGGTAGCATCGGCCAGCAGGTCCAACCGATCCCACCATGGGCTGGGGCCGCCAGGGGCGTGGCTAGACCCAAGCCCGGGCCGGGAAGAGGGGCGGGGCTGACGCTCGGGGACGTGAGCCCCGGCTACATGGGTGTCAGGGTCCCCAGGCGCAATCCAGCTTGTCTCCTGGGAAGCAACCCACAGTCTTCACGCTCCCTCAGAAGACTGTTTTGGGGCAGCTGGACCCCCACGCGCGGCCCTCTTTGGGCTTAGCGTCGGCGAGCAGGTCCATCTGATCCCATCCCCGGGCTGGGGCCACCAGGGGCGTGGCTAGACCCAAGCCCGGGCCGGGAAGAGGGGCGGGGCAGATGCTCGGGGACGTGAGCCCCGGCCACATGGCGGCCGGGGTCCCCAGGCGCAATCCAGCTTGTCTCCTGGGAAGCAACCCACAGTCTTCACGCTCCCTCAGAAGACTGTTTTGTTGTGGCTGGACCCCCACGCGCGGCCCTCTTTGGGCTTAGCGTGGGCGAGCAGGTCCAACCGATCCCACCCCCGGGCTGGGGCCGCCAGGGGCGTGGCTAGACCCAAGCCCTGGGCGGGAAGAGGGGCGGGGCTGACGCTCTTGTACATGAGCCCCGGCCACATGGCTGTCAGTGTCCCCAGGCGCAATCCAGCTTGTCTCCTGGGAAGCAACCCACAGTCTTCACGGTCCCTCAGAAGACTGTTACAGGGTGGCTGGACCCCCAGCGGCGGCCCTCTTTGGGCTTAGTGTCCGCAAGCAGGTCCAGCGGATCCCACCCCCGGGCTGGAGCCGCCAGGGGCGTGGCTAGACCCAAGCCCTGGCCGGGATGAGGGGCGGGGCTGACGCTTGGGGACGTGAGCCCCGGCCACATGGCGGCCGGGGTCCCCAGGCGCAATCCAGCTTGTCTCCTGGGAAGCAACCCACAGTCTTCACGCTCCCTCAGAAGACTGTTTTGGTGCGGCTGGACCCCCACGCGCGGCCCTCTTTGGGCTTAGCGTGGGCGAGCAGGTCCAGCCGATCCCACCCCCGGGCTGGGGCCGCCAGGGGCGTGGCTAGACCCAAGCCCTGGGCGGGAAGAGGGGCGGAGCTGACGCTTGGGGACGTGAGCCCTGGCCACATGGCGGCCGGGATCCCCAGGCGCAATCCAGCTTGTCTCCTGGGAAGCAACCCAGTCTTCACGCTCCCTCGGAAGACTGTTTCTGGGTGGCTGCACCCCCACGCGCGGCCCTCTTTGGGCTTAGTGTCGGCAAGCATGTACAGCCGATCCCACCCCCGGGCTGGGGCCGCCAGGGGCGTGGCTAGACCCAAGCCTGGGTCTGGAAGAGGGCGGGGCTGATGCTCGGGCACGAGAGCCCCGGCCACATGGCGGCCAGGGTCCCCAGGCGCAATCCAGCTTATCTCTTGGGAAGCAACCCACAGTCTTCACGCTCCCTCAGAAGACTGTTTTGGGGCAGCTGGACCCCCACGCGCGGCCCTCTTTGGGCTTAGCGTGGGCGAGCAGGTCCAGCCGATCCCACCCCCGGGCTGGGGCCGCCAGGGGCGTGGCTAGACCCAAGCCCGGGCCGGGAAGAGGGGACGGGGTGAACGCTCTGGGACGTGAGCCCCGGGCACATGGCGGCCCTGGTCCCCAGGTGCATTCCAGCTTGTCTCCTGGGAAGCAACCCACAGTCTTCACGCTCCCTCAGAAGACTGTTTTGGGGCGGCTGGACCCCAACGTGCGGCCCACGTTGGGCTTAGTGTCGGCCAGCAGGTCCAGCCGATCCCACCCCCGGGCTGGGGCCGCCAGGGGCATGGCTAGACCCAAGCCCGGGCCGGGAAGAGGGGCAGGGCTGATGCTCGGGGACGTGAGCCCCGGCCACATGGAGGCCGGCGTCCTCAGGCGCAATCCAGCTTGTCTCTTGGGAAGCAACCCACAGTCTTCACGCTCCCTCGGAAGACTGTTTCGGGGCGCCTGGACCCCCGCGCGTTGCCCTCTTTGGGCTATGTGTCGACGAGCAGGTCCAGCCAATCCCACCCCCGGGCTGGGGCCGCCAGGGGCGTGGCTAGACACAAGCCCGGGTCTGGAAGAGGGCAGGGCTGATGCTCGGGGAAGTGAGCCCCGGCCACATGGAGGCCGGGGTCCCCAGGCGCAATCCAGCTTGTCTCTTGGGAAGCAACCCACAGTCTTCACGCTCGCTCAGAAGACTGTTTCGGGGCGGCTGGACACCCACGTGCGGCCCTCTTGGGCTTAGCGTGGGCGAGCAGGTCCAGCCGATCCCACCCCCGGGCTGGGGCCGCCAGGGGCGTGGCTAGACCCAAGCCCGGGCCGGGAAGAGGGGCGGGGCTGACGCTTGGGGACGTGAGCCCCGGCCACATGGGGACCAGGATCCCCAGGCACAATCCAGCTTGTCTCCTGGGAAGCAACCCACAGTCTTCACGCTCCCTTGGAAGACTGCTTTGGGGAGGCTGGACCCCCACGCGCGGCCCTCTTTGGGGTAGCATCGGCCAGCAGGTCGAACCGATCCCACCATGGGCTGGTGCCGCCAGGGGCGTGGCTAGACCCAAGCCCGGGCCGGGAAGAGGGGCGGGGCTGACGCTCGGGGACGTGAGCCCCGGCTACATGGGTGTCAGGGTCCCCAGGCGCAATCCAGCTTGTCTCCTGGGAAGCAACCCACCGTCTTCACGCTCCCTCAGAAGACTGTTTTGGGGCAGCTGGACCCCCACGCGCGGCCCTCTTTGGGCTTAGCGTCGGCGAGCAGGTCCATCTGATCCCATCCCCGGGCTGGGGCCACCAGGGGCGTGGCTAGACCCAAGCCCGGGCCGGGAAGAGGGGCGGGGCTGATGCTCGGGGACGTGAGCCCCGGCCACATGGCGGCCGGGGTGCCCAGGCGCAATCCAGCTTGTCTCCTGGGAAGCAACCCACAGTCTTCACGCTCCCTCAGAAGACTGTTTTGTTGTGGCTGGACCCCCACGCGCGGCCCTCTTTGGGCTTAGCGTGGGCGAGCATGTCCAGCCAATCCCACCCCCGGGCTGGGGCCGCCAGGGGCCTGGCTAGACCCAAGCCCGGGCCGGGAAGAGGGACGGGGTGAACGCTCTGGGACGTGAGCCCCGGCCACATGGCGGCCGGGGTCCCCAGGTGCATTCCAGCTTGTCTCCTGGGAAGCAACCCACAGTCTTCACGCTCCCTCAGAAGACTGTTTTGGGGCGGCTGGACCCCACGTGCGGCCCACTTTGGGCTTAGTGTCGGCCAGCAGGTCCAGCCGATCCCACCCCCGGGCTGGGGCCATCAGGGGCATGGCTAGACCCAAGCCCGGGCCTGGAAGAGGGGCAGGGCTGACGCTCGGGGACGTGAGCCCCGGCCACATGGAGGCCGGCGTCCCCAGGCGCAATCCAGCTTGTCTCTTGGGAAGCAACCCACAGTCTTCACGCTCCTCAGAAGACTGTTTCGGGTGGGTGCACTCACATGCGCGGCCCTCTTTGGGCTTAGCGTCGGCAAGCAGGTCCAGCCAATCCCACCCCCGTGCTAGGGCCGCCAGGGGCATGGCTAGACCCAAGCCCGGGCCGGGAAGAGGGGCGGGGCTGACGCTTGGGGACGTGAGCCCCGGCCACATGGAGGCCGGCGTCCCCAGGCGCAATCCAGCTTGTCTCCTGGGAAGCAACCCACAGTCTTCACGCTCCCTCGGAAGACTGTTTTGGTGCGGCTGGACCCCCACGCGCGGCCCTCTTTGGGCTTAGCGTGGGCGAGCAGGTCCAGCCGATCCCACCCCCGGGCTGGGGCCGCCAGGGGCGTGGCTAGACCCAAGCCCTGGGCGGGAAGAGGGGCGGAGCTGACGCTTGGGGACGTGAGCCCTGGCCACATGGCGGCCGGGGTCCCCAGGCGCAATCCAGCTTGTCTCCTGGGAAGCAACCCAGTCTTCACGCTCCCTCGGAAGACTGTTTCTGGGTGGCTGGACCCCCACGCGCGGCCCTCTTTGGGCTTAGTGTCGGCAAGCATGTACAGCCGATCCCACCCCCGGGCTGGGGCCGCCAGGGGCGTGGCTAGACCCAAGCACGGGTCTGGAACAGGGCGGGGCTGATGCTCGGGGACGTGAGCCCCGGCCGCATGGAGGCCGGCGTCCTCAGGCGCAATCCAGCTTGTCTCCTGGGAAGCAACCCACAGTGTTCACGCTCCCTCGGAAGACTGTTTCGGGGTGCCTGGACCCCCGCGCGTTGCCCTCTTTGGGCTATGTGTCGACGAGCAGGTCCAGCCGATCCCACCCCCGGGCTGGGGCCGCCAGGGGCGTGGCTAGACACAAGCCCGGGTCTGGAAGAGGGCAGGGCTGATGCTCGGGGAAGTGAGCCCCGGCCACATGACGGCCGGGGTCCGCAGGCGCAATCCAGCTTGTCTCTTGGGAAGCAACCCACAGTCTTCACGCTCGCTCAGAAGACTGTTACGGGGCGGCTGGACCCCCACGTGCGGCCCTCTTGGGCTTAGCGTGGGCGAGCAGGTCCAGCCGATCCCACCCCCGGGCTGGGGCCGCCAGGGGCGTGGCTAGACCCAAGCCCAGGCCGGGAAGAGGGGCGGGGCTGACGCTTGGGGACGTGAGCCCTGGCCACATGGGGACCAGGATCCCCAGGCACAATCCAGCTTGTCTCCTGGGAAGCAACCCACAGTCTTCACGCTCCCTTGGAAGACTGCTTTGGGGAGGCTGGACCCCCACGCGCGGCCCTCTTTGGGGTAGCATCGGCCAGCAGGTCCAACCGATCCCACCATGGGCTGGGGCCGCCAGGGGCGTGGCTAGACCCAAGCCCGGGCCGGGAAGAGGGGCGGGGCTGACGCTCGGGGACGTGAGCCCCGGCTACATGGGTGTCAGGGTCCCCAGGCGCAATCCAGCTTGTCTCCTGGGAAGCAACCCACCGTCTTCACGCTCCCTCAGAAGACTGTTTTGGGGCAGCTGGACCCCCACGCGCGGCCCTCTTTGGGCTTAGCATAGGCGAGCAGGTCCATCTGATCCCATCCCCGGGCTGGGGCCACCAGGGGCGTGGCTAGACCCAAGCCCGGGCCGGGAAGAGGGGCGGGGCTGACTTTTGGGGACGTGAGCGCCGGCCACATGGCGGCCGGGGTCCCCAGGCGCAATCCAGCTTGTCTCCTGGGAAGCAACCCACAGTCTTCACGCTCCCTCAGAAGACTGTTTTGGGGCGGCTGTACCTCCACGCGCGGCCCTCTTTGGGCTTAGTGTGAGCGAGCAGGTCCAGCCGATCCCACCCCCGGGCTGGGGCCGCCAGGGGCGTGGCTAGACCCAAGCCCGGGCCGGGAAGAGGGGCGGGGCTGACGCTCGGGGACGTGAGCCCCGGCCACATGGGGACCAGGGTCCCCAGGCGCAATCCAGCTTGTCTCCTGGGAAGCAACCCACAGTTTTCACGCTCCCTTGGAAGACTGCTTTGGGGCGGCTGGACCCCCACGTGCGGCCCTCTTTGGGCTTAGCATCGGCGAGCAGGTCCAGCGGATCCCACCCACGGGCTGGGGCCGCCAGGGGCGTGGCTAGACCGAAGCCCGGGCCGGGAAGAGGGGCGCGGCTGATGCTCGGGGACGTGAGCCCGGGCCACATGGCGGCCAGGGTCCCCAGGCGCAATCCAGCTTGTCTCTTGGGAAGCAACCCACAGTCTTCACGCTCCCTCAGAAGACTGTTTTGTTGTGGCTGGACCCCCACGCGCGGCCCTCTTTGGGCTTAGCGTGGGCGAGCAGGTCCAGCCGATCCCACCCCCGGGCTGGGGCCGCCAGGGGCGTGGCTAGACCCAAGCCCTGGGCGGGAAGAGGGGCGGGGCTGACGCTCTTGTACATGAGTCCCGGCCACATGGCTGTCAGTGTCCCCAGGCGCAATCCAGCTTGTCTCCTGGGAAGCAACCCACAGTCTTCACGCTCCCTCAGAAGACTGTTTCGGGGAGGGTACACTCCCATGCGCGGTCCTCTTTGGGCTTAGCGTGGGCAAGCAGGTCCAGCCAATCCCACCCCCGGGCTGGGGCCGCCAGGGCCATGGCTAGACCCAAGCCCGGGCCGGGAAGAGGGGCGGGGCTGACGCTTGGGGACGTGAGCCCCGGCCACATGGAGGCCGGCGTCCTCAGGCGCAATCCAGCTTGTCTCCTGGGAAGCAACCCACAGTCTTCACGCTCCCTTGGAAGACTGCTTTGGGGCGGCTGGACCCCCACGCACGGCCATCTTTGGGCTTAGCATTGGCGAGCAGGTCCAGCCAATCCCTCCCCCGGGCTGGGGCCGTCAGGGGCGTGGCTAGACCCAAGCCCGGGCCGGGAACAGGGGCGGGGATGACGCTCTGGGATGTTAGCCCCGGCCACATGGGGACCAGGATCCCCAGGCACAATCCAGCTTGTCTCCTGGGAAGCAACCGACAGTCTTCACGCTCCCTCGGAAGACTTTTTCGGGGCGCCTGGACCCCCACGCGCGTTGCCCTCTTTGGGCTATGTGTCGACGAGCAGGTCCAGCCGATCCCACCCCCGGGCTGGGGCCGCCAGGGGCGTGGCTAGACCCAACCCGGGTCTGGAAGAGGGCAGGGCTGATGCTCGGGCACGTGAGCCCCGGCCACATGGCGGCCGGGGTCCCCAGGCGCAATCCAGCTTGTCTCTTGGGAAGCAACCCACAGTCTTCACGCTCGCTCAGAAGACTGTTTCGGGGCGGCTGGACCCCCACGTGCGGCCCTCTTGGGCTTAGCGTGGGCCAGCAGGTCCAGCCGATCCCACCCCCGGGCTGGGGCCACCAGGGGCGTGGCTAGACCCAAGCCCAGGCCGGGAAGAGGGGCGGGGCTGACGCTCGGGGACGTGAGCCCCGGCCACATGGGGACCAGGATCCCCAGGCACAATCCAGCTTGTCTCCTGGGAAGCAACCCACAGTCTTCACGGTCCCTCAGAAGACAGTTTCATGGCGAATGGACACCCACGCGCGGCCCTCTTTCGGGTAGCATTGGCCAGCAGGTCCAACCGATCCCACCCTGGGCTGGGGCCGCCAGGGGCGTGGCTAGACCCAAGCCCGGGCCGGGAAGAGGGGCGGGGCTGACGCTCGGGGACGTGAGCCCCGGCTACATGGGTGTCAGGGTCCCCAGGCGCAATCCAGCTTGTCTCCTGGGAAGCAACCCACAGTCTTCACGGTCCCTCAGAAGACTGTTACAGGGTGGCTGGACCCCCACGCGCGGCCCTCTTTGGGCTTAGTGTCCGCAAGCAGGTCCAGCCGATCCCACCCCCGGGCTGGGGCCGCCAGGGGCGTGGCTAGACCCAAGCCCTGGCCGGGATGAGGGGCGGGGCTGACGCTCGGGGACGTGAGCCCCGGCCACATGGCGGCCGGGGTCCCCAGGCGCAATCCAGCTTGTCTCCTGGGAAGCAACCCACAGTCTTCACGCTCCCTCGGAAGACTGTTTTGGTGCGGCTGGACCCACACGCGCGGCCCTCTTTGGGCTTAGCGTGGGCGAGCAGGTCCAGCCGATCCCACCCCCGGGCTGGGGCCGCCAGGGGCGTGGCTAGACCCAAGCACGGGTCTGGAACAGGGCGGGGCTGATGCTCGGGGACGTGAGCCCCGGCCACATGGAGGCCGGCGTCCTCAGGCGCAATCCAGCTTGTCTCCTGGGAAGCAACCCACAGTCTTCACGCTCCCTCGGAAGACTGTTTCGGGGTGCCTGGACCCCCGCGCGTTGCCCTCTTTGGGCTATGTGTCGACGAGCAGGTCCAGCCGATCCCACCCCCGGGCTGGGGCCACCAGGGGCGTGGCTAGACACAAGCCCGGGTCTGGAAGAGGGCAGGGCTGATGCTCGGGGAAGTGAGCCCCGGCCACATGACGGCCGGGGTCCCCAGGCGCAATCCAGCTTGTCTCTTGGGAAGCAACCCACAGTCTTCACGCTCGCTCAGAAGACTGTTTCGGGGCGGCTGGACCCCCACGTGCGGCCCTCTTGGGCTTAGCGTGGGCGAGCAGGTCCAGCCGATCCCACCCCCGGGCTGGGGCCGCCAGGGGCGTGGCTAGACCCAAGCCCAGGCCGGGAAGAGGGGCGGGGCTGACGCTTGGGGACGTGAGCCCCGGCCACATGGGGACCAGGATCCCCAGGCACAATCCAGCTTGTCTCCTGGGAAGCAACCCACAGTCTTCACGCTCCCTTGGAAGACTGCTTTGGGGAGGCTGGACCCCCACGCGCGGCCCTCTTTGGGTTAGCATCGGCCAGCAGGTCCAACCGATCCCACCATGGGCTGGGGCCGCCAGGGGCGTGGCTAGACCCAAGCCCGGGCCGGGAAGAGGGGCGGGGCTGACGCTCGGGGACGTGAGCCCCGGCTACATGGGTGTCAGGGTCCCCAGGCGCAATCCAGCTTGTCTCCTGGGAAGCAACCCACCGTCTTCACGCTCCCTCAGAAGACTGTTTTGGGGCAGCTGGACCCCCACGCGCGGCCCTCTTTGGGCTTAGCGTAGGCGAGCAGGTCCATCTGATCCCATCCCCTGGCTGGGGCCACCAGGGGCGTGGCTAGACCCAAGCCCGGGCCGGGAAGAGGGGCGGGGCTGACTTTTGGGGACGTGAGCGCCGGCCACATGGCGGCCGGGCTCCCCAGGCGCAATCCAGCTTGTCTCCTGGGAAGCAACCCACAGTTTTCACGCTCCCTCAGAAGACTGTTTTGGGGCGGCTGTACCTCCACGCGCGGCCCTCTTTGGGCTTAGTGTGAGCGAGCAGGTCCAGCCGATCCCACCCCAGGGCTGGGGCCGCCAGGGGCGTGGCTAGACCCAAGCCCGGGCCGGGAAGAGGGGTGGGGCTGATGCTCGGGGACGTGAGCCCCGGCCACATGGCGGCCGGGGTCCCCAGGTGCATTCCAGCTTGTCTCCTGGGAAGCAACCCACAGTCTTCACGCTCCCTCGGAAGACAGTTTCATGGCGGCTGGACCCCGGCGTGCGGCCCTCTTTGGGCTTAGCGTCGGCCAGCAGGTCCAGCCGATCCCACCCCCGGGCTGGGGCCGCCAGGGGCGTGGCTAGACCCAAGCCCGGGCCGGGAAGAGGGGCGGGGCTGACGCTCGGGGACGTGAGCCCCGGCCACATGGGGACCAGGGTCCCCAGGCGCAATCCAGCTTGTCTCCTGGGAAGCAACCCACAGTTTTCACGCTCCCTTGGAAGACTGCTTTGGGGCGGCTGGACCCCCACGTGCGGCCCTCGTTGGGCTTAGCATCGGCGAGCAGGTCCAGCCGATCCCACCCCCGGGCTGGGGCCGCCAGGGGCGTGGCTAGACCCAAGCCCTGGGCGGGAAGAGGGGCGGGGCTGACGCTCTTGTACATGAGCCCCGGCCACATGGCTGTCAGTGTCCCCAGGCGCAATCCAGCTTGTCTCCTGTGAAGCAACCCACAGTCTTCACGCTCCCTCGGAAGACAGTTTCATGGAGGCTGGACCCCCACGCGCGGCCCTCTTTGGGCTTAGTGTGGGCGAGCAGGTCCAGCCGATCCCACCCCCGGGCTGGGGCCGCCAGGGGCGTGGCTAGACCCAAGCCCGGGCCGGGAAGAGGGGCGGGGCTGATGCTCGGGGACGTGAGCCCCGGCCACATGGCGGCCGGGGTCCCCAGGTGCATTCCAGCTTGTCTCCTGGGAAGCAACCCACAGTCTTCACGCTCCCTCGGAAGACGGTTACGGGGCGCCTGGACCCCCGCGCGTTGCCCTTTTGGGCTTAGCGTGGGCGAGCAGGTCCAGCCGATCCCACCCCCGGGCTGGGGCCGCCAGGGGCGTGGCTAGACCCAAGCCCAGGCCGGGAAGAGGGGCGGGGCTGACGCTCGGGGACGTGAGCCCCGGCCACATGGGGACCAGGATCCCCAGGCACAATCCAGCTTGTCTCCTGGGAAGCAACCCACAGTCTTCACGCTCCCTTGGAAGACTGCTTTGGGGCGGCTGGACCCCCACGCGCGGCCCTCTTTGGGGTTAGCATCGGCCAGCAGGTCCAACCGATCCCACCCTGGGCTGGGGCCGCCAGGGGCGTGGCTAGACCCAAGCCCGGGCCGGGAAGAGGGGCGGGGCTGATGCTCGGGGACGTGAGCCCCGGCTACATGGGTGTCAGGGTCCCCAGGCGCAATCCAGCTTGTCTCCTGGGAAGCAACCCACAGTCTTCACGCTCCCTCAGAAGACTGTTTTGGGGCAGCTGGACCCCCACGCGCGGCCCTCTTTGGGCTTAGTGTTGGCGAGCAGGTCCATCTGATCCCATCCCCGGGCTGGGGCCACCAGGGGCGTGGCTAGACCCAAGCCCGGGCCGGGAAGAGGGGCGGGGCTGACTTTTGGGGACGTGAGCGCCGGCCACATGGCGGCCGGGGTCCCCAGGCGCAATCCAGCTTGTCTCCTGGGAAGCAACCCACAGTCTTCACGCTCCCTCAGAAGACTGTTTTGGGGCGGCTGTACCCCCACGCGCAGCCCAATTTGGGCTTAGTGTGAGCGAGCAGGTCCATCTGATCCCACCCCCGGGCTGGGGCCGCCAGGGGCGTGGCTAGACCCAAGCCCGGGCCGGGAAGAGGGGTGGGGCTGATGCTCGGGGACGTGAGCCCCGGCCACATGGCGGCCGGGGTCCCCAGGTGCATTCCAGCTTGTCTCCTGGGAAGCAACCCACAGTCTTCACGCTCCCTCGGAAGACAGTTTCATGGCGGCTGGACCCCCACGTGCGGCCCTCTTTGGGCTTAGCGTCGGCCAGCAGGTCCAGCCGATCCCACCCCCGGGCTGGGGCCGCCAGGGGCGTGGCTAGACCCAAGCCCGGGCCGGGAAGAGGGGCGGGGCTGATGCTCGGGGACGTGAGCCCCGGCCACATGGGTGTCAGGGTCCCCAGGCGCAATCCAGCTTGTCTCCTGGGAAGCAACCCACAGTCTTCACGCTCCCTTGGAAGACTTCTTTGGGGCGGCTGGACCCCCACGCACGGCCCTCTTTGGGCTTAGCGTGGGCGAGCAGGTCCAGCCGATCCCACCCCCGGGCTGGGGCTGTCAGGGGCATGGCTAGACCCAAGCCCGGGCCGGGAAGAGGGGCGGGGCTGACGCTCGGGGACGTGAGCCCCGGCCACATGGCGGCCGGGGTCCCCAGGCGCAATCCAGCTTGTCTCCTGGGAAGCAACCCACAGTCTTCACGCTCCCTCGGAAGACTGTTACGGGGCGCCTGGACCCCCGCGCGTTGCCCTCTTTGGGCTATGTGTCGACGAGCAGGTCCAGCCGATTCCACCCCGGGCTGGGGCCGTCAGGGGCGTGGCTAGACCCAAGCCCGGGCCTGGAAGAGGGCCGGGGCTGACGCTTGGGGATGTGAGCCCCGGCCACATGGCGGCCGGGGTCCCCAGGCGCAATCCAGCTTGTCTCCTGGGAAGCAACCCACAGTCTTCACGCTCCCTCAGAAGACTGTTTCGGGGCGGCTGGACTCCCACGCTCTTCCCACTTTGGGCTTAGCGTCGGCCAGCAGGTACAGCCTATCCCACCCCCGGGCTGGGGCGGCAAGGGGCGTGGCAAGACCCAAGCCCGGGACTGGAAGAGGGGCGGGGCTGATGCTCTTGGACGTGAGCCCCGGCCACATGGCGACCAGGGTCCCCAGGCGCAATCCAGCTTGTCTCCTGGGAAGCAACCCACAGTCTTCACGCTCCCTCGGAAGACTGTTTCGGGGCAGCTGGACCCCCGCGCGCGGCACTCTTTGGGCTTAGCGCCGGCCAGCATGTACAGCTGATCCCACCCCCGGGCTGGGGCCGCAAGGGGCGTGGCTAGACCCAAGCCCGGGCCGGGAAGAGGGGCGGGGCTGATGCTCTGGGACGTGAGCCCCGGCCACATGGCGGCCAGAGTCCCCAGGCGCAATCCAGCTTGTCTCCTGGGAAGCAACCCACAGTCTTCACGCTCCCTCAGAAGACTGGTTCGGGGCGGCTGGACCCCCATGTGCGGCCATCTTTGGGCTTAGCGTCGGCCAGCAGGTCCAGCGGATCCCACCCCCGGGCTGGGCCGCCAGGGGCGTGGCTAGACCCAAGCCCGGGCCGGGAAGAGGGGCGGGGCTAATGCTCGGGGACGTGAGCCCCGGCCACATGGCGGCCGGGGTCCCCAGGCGCAATCTAGCTTTTCTCCTGGGAAGCAACCCACAGTCTTCACGCTCCCTCGGAAGACTGTTTCGGGGCAGCTGGACCCCCACGTGCGGCACACTTTGGGCTTAGCGCCGGCCAGCATGTACAGCTGATCCCACCCCCGGGCTGGGGCCGCAAGGGGCGTGGCTAGACCCAAGCCCGGGCCGGGAAGAGGGGCGGGGCTGACGCTCGGGCAAGTGAGCCCCGGCCACATGGGGGCCGGGGTCCCCAGGCGCAATCCAGCTTGTCTCCTTGGAAGCAACCCACAGTCTTCACGCTCCCTCGGAAGACTGTTTCATGGAGGCTGGACCCCCACGCGCGGCCCTCTTTGGGCTTAGTGTGGGCGAGCAGGTCCAGCCGATCCCACCCCCGGGCTGGGGCAGCCAGGGGCGTGGCTAGACCCAAGCCCGGGCCGGGAAGAGGGGCGGGGCTGATGCTCGGGGACGTGAGCCCCGGCCACATGGCGGCCGGGGTCCCCAGGTGCATTCCAGCTTGTCTCCTGGGAAGGAACCCACAGTCTTCACGCTCCCTCGGAAGACGGTTACGGGGCGCCTGGACCCCCGCGCGTTGCCCTCTTTGGGCTTAGCGTGGGCGAGCAGGTACAGCCGATCCCACCCCCGGGCTGGGGCCGCCAGGGGCGTGGCTAGACCCAAGCCCAGGGCCGGGAAGAGGGGCGGAGCTTACGCTCGGGGACGTGAGCCCTGGCCACATGGCGGCCAGGATCCCCAGGCACAATCCAGCTTGTCTCCTGGGAAGCAACCCACAGTCTTCACGCTCCCTTGGAAGACTGCTTTGGGGCGGCTGGACCCCCACGCGCGGCCCTCTTTGGGGTTAGCATCGGCCAGCAGGTCCAACCGATCCCACCCTGGGCTGGGGCCGCCAGGGGCGTGGCTAGACCCAAGCCCGGGCCGGGAAGAGGGGCGGGGCTGATGCTCGGGGACGTGAGCCCCGGCTACATGGGTGTCAGGGTCCCCAGGCGCAATCCAGCTTGTCTCCTGGGAAGCAACCCACCGTCTTCACGCTCCCTCAGAAGACTGTTTTGGGGCAGCTGGACCCCACGCGCGGCCCTCTTTGGGCTTAGTGTTGGCGAGCAGGTCCATCTGATCCCATCCCCGGGCTGGGGCCACCAGGGGCGTGGCTAGACCCAAGCCCGGGCCGGGAAGAGGGGCGGGGCTGACTTTTGGGGACGTGAGCGCCGGCCACATGGCGGCCGGGGTCCCCAGGCGCAATCCAGCTTGTCTCCTGGGAAGCATCCCACAGTCTTCACGCTCCCTCAGAAGACTGTTTTGGGGCGGCTGTACCCCCACGCGCAGCCCAATTTGGGCTTAGTGTGAGCGAGCAGGTCCATCTGATCCCACCCCCGGGCTGGGGCCGCCAGGGGCGTGGCTAGACCCAAGCCCGGGCCGGGAAGAGGGGTGGGGCTGATGCTCGGGGACGTGAGCCCCGGCCACATGGCGGCCGGGGTCCCCAGGTGCATTCCAGCTTGTCTCCTGGGAAGCAACCCACAGTCTTCACGCTCCCTCGGAAGACAGTTTCATGGCGGCTGGACCCCCACGTGCGGCCCTCTTTGGGCTTAGCGTGGGCGAGCAGGTCCAGCCGATCCCACCCCCGGGCTGGGGCCGCCAGGGGCGTGGCTAGACCCAAGCCCGGGCCGGAAAGAGGGGCGGGGCTGATGCTCGGGGACGTGAGCCCCGGCCACATGGATGTCAGGGTCCCCAGGCGCAATCCAGCTTGTCTCCTGGGAAGCAACCCACAGTCTTCACGCTCCCTTGGAAGACTTCTTTGGGGCGGCTGGACCCCCACGCACGGCCCTCTTTGGGCTTAGCGTGGGCGAGCAGGTCCAGCCGATCCCACCCCCGGGCTGGGGCTGTCAGGGGCGTGGCTAGACCCAAGCCCGGGCCGGGAAGAGGGGCGGGGCTAATGCTCTTGGACGTGAGCCCCGGCCACATGGCGACCAGGGTCCCCAGGCGCAATCCAGCTTTTCTCCTGGGAAGCAACCCACAGTCTTCACGCTCCCTCAGAAGACTGTTTCGGGGCGGCTGGACCCCGCGTGCGCGGCCCTCTTTGGGCTCTGCGTCGGCCAGCCTGTACAGCTGATCCCACCCCCGGGCTGGGGCCGCCAGGGGCGTGGCTAGACCCAAGCCCGGGCCGGGAAGAGGGGCGGGGCTGACGCTCGGGGACGTGAGCCCCGGCCACATGGGGACGGGGTCCCCAGGCGCTATCCAGCTTGTCTCCTGGGAAGCAACCCACAGTCTTCACGCTCCCTCGAAAGACAGTTTCGGGGTGGCTGGACTCCCACGCGCGGCCCTCTTTGGGCTTAGCATGGGCCAGCAGGTCCAGCCGATCCCACCCCCGGGTTGGGGCCGCCAGGGGCATGGATAGACCCAAGCCCGGGCCGGGAAGAGGGGCGGGGCTGATGCTCTTGGACGTGAGCCCCGGCCACATGGCGGCCAGAGTCCCCAGGCGCAATCCAGCTTGTCTCCTGGGAAGCAACCCACAGTCTTCACGCTCCCTCAGAAGACTGGTTCGGGGCGGCTGGACCCCCTTGTGCGGCCATCTTTGGGCTTAGCGTCGGCCAGCAGGTCCAGCGGATCCCACCCCCGGGCCTGGGCCGCCAGGGGCGTGGCTAGACCCAAGCCCGGGCCGGGAAGAGGGGCGGGGCTAATGCTCGGGGACGTGAGCCCCGGCCACATGGCGGCCAGGGTCCCCAGGCGCAATCTAGCTTTTCTCCTGGGAAGCAACCCACAGACTTCACGCTCCCTCGGAAGACTGTTTCGGGGCAGCTGGACCCCCGCGCGCGGCACTCTTTGGGCTTAGCGCCGGCCAGCATGTACAGCTGATCCCACCCCCGGGCTGGGGCCGCAAGGGGCGTGGCTAGACCCAAGCCCGGGCCGGGAAGAGGGGCGGGGCTGACGCTCGGGCAAGTGAGCCCCGGCCACATGGGGGCCGGGGTCCCCAGGCGCAATCCAGCTTGTCTCCTGGGAAGCAACCCACAGTCTTCATGCTCCCTCGAAAGACAGTTTCGGGACGGCTGGACTCCCATGCACGGCCCTCTTTGGGCTTAGCGTCGGCCAGCAGGTCCAGCCGATCCCACCCCCGGGCTGGGGCCGCCAGGGGCATGGATAGACCCAAGCCCGGGCCGGGAAGAGGGGCGGGGCTGACGCTTGGGGACGTGAGCCCCGGCCACATGGCGGCCAGGGTCCCCAGGCGCAATCCAGCTTGTCTCCTGGGAAGCAACCCACAGTCT
The DNA here is from genome assembly GCF_017591425.1 of Ochotona curzoniae. Classification (NCBI taxonomy): domain Eukaryota; kingdom Metazoa; phylum Chordata; class Mammalia; order Lagomorpha; family Ochotonidae; genus Ochotona; species Ochotona curzoniae. Next base: position 25,418 of record NW_024465119.1, on the reverse strand, counting down.
TCACGCTCCCTCGGAAGACTGTTTCATGGCGGCTGGACCCCCATGCGCGGCCCTCTTTGGGCTTAGCGTCGGCCAGCAGGTCGAGCCGATCGCACTCCCGGGCTGGGGCTGCCAGGGGCGTGACTAGACCCAAGCCCGGGCCGGGAAGAGGGGCGGGGCTGACGCTGGGGGACGTGAGCCCAGGCCACATGGCGGCCGGGGTCCCCAGGCGCAATCCAGCTTGTCTCCTGGGAAGCAACCCACAGTCTTCACGCTCCCTCAGAAGACTGTTTCGGGGCGGCTGGACTCCCACGCACGGCCCTCTTTGGGCTTAGCATGGGCGAGGAGGTACAGCCGATCCCACCCCCGGGCTGGGGCCGCCAGGGGCATGGATAGACCCAAGCCTTGGAGGGGAAGAGGGGCGGGGCTGATGCTCGGGGACATGATCCCGGCCACATGGCGGCCGGGGTCCCCAGGCGCAATCCAGCTTGTCTCCTGGAAAGCAACCCACAGTCTTCACGCTCCCTCAGAAGACTGTTTTGGGGCGGCTGGACCCCCACGCTCTGCCCTCTTTGGGCTTAGCATGGGCGAGCAGGTCCAGCCGATCCCACCCCTGGGCAGGGGCCGCCAGGGGCGTGGCTAGACTCAAGCCCGGGCCGGGAAGAGGGGCGAGGCTGACGCTTGGGGACGTGAGCCCTGGCCACATGGCGGCCGGGGTCCCCAGGCGCAATCTAGCTTGTCTCCTGGGAAGCAACCCACAGTCTTCACGCTCCCTCGGAAGAGTGTTTCATGGCGGCTGGACCCCCATGTGCGGCCCTCTTTGGGCTTAGTGTCGGCGAGCAGGTACAAACGATCCCACCCCCGGGCTGGGGCCGCCAGGGGCGTGGCTAGACCCAAGCCCGGGCGGGGAAGAGGGGCAGGGCTGACGCAGGGCGTAGTGAGCCCCGGCCACATGGCGGCCGGGGTCCCCAGGCGCAATCCAGCTTGTCTCCTGGGAAGCAACCCACAGTCTTCACGCTCCCTCGGAAGACTGTTTTGGGGCGCCTGAAACCCGGCGCAGGGCCCTCTTTGGGCTTAGCATGGGCCAGCAGGTCCAGCTGATCCCACCCCCGGGCTGGGGCCGCCAGGGGCGTGGCTAGACCCAAGCCCGGGCCGGGAAGAGGGGCGGGGCTGACGCTCTTGGACGTGAGCCCCGGCAGCATGGCGGACGGGGTCTCACGCATAATCCAGCTTGATTCCTGGGAAGCAACCCACAGTCTTCACGCTCCCTCGGAAGACTGTTTCGGGGCGGCTGGACCCCGGCGTGCGTGGACCTCTTTGGGCTTAGCTTCGGCCAGCGGGTCCAGCCGATCACACCCCCGGGCTGGGGCCGCCAGGGGCGTGGCTAGACCCAAGCCCGGGCCGGGAAGAGGGGCGAGGCTGACGCTGGGGGACGTGAGCCCGGCCACATGGCGGCCGGGGTCCCCAGGCGCAATCCAGCTTGTCTCCTGGGAAGCAACCCACAGTCTTCACGCTCCCTCGGAAGACTGTTTCGGGGCGGCTGGACCCCCATGTGCGGCCCTCTTTGGGCTTAGTGTCGGCGAGCAGGTACAAACGATCCCACCCCCGGGCTGGGGCCGCCAGGGGCGTGGCTAGACCCAAGCCCGGGCCGGAAGAGGGGCAGGGCTGACGCAGGGCGTAGTGAGCCCCGGCCACATGGCGGCCGGGGTCCCCAGGCGCAATCCAGCTTGTCTCCTGGGAAGCAACCCACAGTCTTCACGCTCCCTCGGAAGACTGTTTCGGGGCGGCTGGAACCCGCGCAGCGGCCCTCTTTGGGCTTAGCATCGGCCAGCAGGTCCAGCCGATCCCACCCCCGGGCTGGGGCCGCCAGGGGCGTGGCTAGACCCAAGCCCGGGCCGGGAAGAGGGGCGGGGCTGACGCTCTGGGACGTGAGCCCCGGCACATGGCGGACGGGGTCCCAGCGCAATCCAGCTTGTTCCTGGGAAGCAACCCACAGTCTTCACGCTCCCTCGGAAGACTGTTTCGGGGCGGCTGGACCCCGCGTGCGCGGCCCTCTTTGGGCTTAGCATGGGCGAGCAGGTCCAGCCCATCCCACCCCCGGGCTGGGGCCGCCAGGGGCGTGGCTAGACCCAAGCCCTGGCCGGGAAGAGGGGCGGGGCTGATGCTCGGGGACATGACCCGGGCCATATGGCGGCCAGGGTCCCCAGGCGCAATCCAGCTTGTCTCCTGGGAAGCAACCCACAGTCTTCACGCTCCCTCGGAAGACTGTTTCGGGGCGGCTGGACCCCCATGTGCGGCCCTCTTTGGGCTTAGCGTCGGCCAGCATGTCCAGCCGATCCCACCCCCGGGCTGGGGCCGCCAGGGGCATGCATAGACCCAAGCCCGGGCCTGGAAGAGGGGCGGGGCTGACGCTCGGGGACGTGAGCCCCGGGCACATGGCGGCCGGGGTCCCCAGGCGCAATCCAGCTTGTCTCCTGGGAAGCAACCCACAGTCTTCACGCTCCCTCAGAAGACTGTTTCGGGGCGGCTGGACCCCAACGCGCGGCCCTCTTTGGGCTTAGCTTCGGCAAGCAGGTACAGCCGATCCCACCCCCGGGCTGGGGCCGTCAGGGGCGTGGCTAGACACAAGCCCGGGCCTGGAAGAGGGCGGGGCTGACGCTTGGGGACGTGAGCCCCGGCCACATGGCGGCCGGGGTCCCCAGGCGCAATCCAGCTTGTCTCCTGGGAAGCAACCCACAGTCTTCACGCTCCCTCGGAATACTGTTTCGGGGCGGCTGGACTCCCACGCTCTTCCCTCTTTGGGCTTAGTGTCGGCCAGCAGGTACAGCCTATCCCACCCCCGGGCTGGGGCCGCAAGGGGCATAGATAGACCCAAGCCTGGGCCGGGAAGAGGGTCGGGGCTGATGCTCGGGGACATGACCCCCGGCCACATGGCAGCCAGGGTCCCCAGGCGCAATCCAGCTTGTCTCCTGGGAAGCAACCCACAGTCTTCACGCTGCCTCGAAAGACAGTTTCGGGGCGGCTGGACCCCCACGCGCGGCCCTCTTTGGGCTTAGCATGGGCTAGCAGGTCCAGCCGATCCCACCCCGGGCTGGGGCCGCCAGGGGCGTGGCTAGACTCAAGCCCGGGCCGGGATGAGGGGCGGGGCTGATGCTCATGGACGTGACCCCGGCCACATGGCGGCCAGGGTCCCCAGGCGCAATCCAGCTTGTCTCCTGGGAAGCAACCCACAGTCTTCACGCTCCCTCGGAAGACTGTTTCGGGGCGGCTGGACCCCCATGTGCGGCCCTCTTTGGGCTTAGTGTCGGCGAGCAGGTACAACCGATCCCACCCCCGGGCTGGGGCCGCAAGGGGCGTGGCTAGACCCAAGCCCGGGCCGGGAAGAGGGGCGGGGCTGATGCTCGGGGACGTGAGCCCCGGCCACATGGGGCCGGGGTCCCCAGGCGCAATCCAGCTTGTCTCCTGGGAAGCAACCCACAGTCTTCACGCTCCCTCGGAAGACTGTTTCGGGGCGGCTGGACTCCCACGCGCGGCCCTCTTTGGGCTTAGCATGGGCCAGCAGGTCCAGCCGATCCCACCCCCGGGCTGGGGCCGCCAGGGGCATGGATAGACCCAAGCCCGGGCCGGGAAGAGGGGCGGGGCTGATGCTCTGGGACGTGAGCCCCGGCCACATGGCGGCCAGGGTCCCCAGGCGCAATCCAGCTTGTCTCCTGGGAAGCAACCCACAGTCTTCACGCTCCCTCGGAAGACTGTTTCGGGGCGGCTGGACCCCCACGCCCGGCCCTCTTTGGGCTTAGCGTCGGCCAGCAGGTCCAGCTGATCCCACCCCCGGGCTGGGGCCGCCAGGGGCGTGGCTAGACCAAAGCCCGGGCCGGGAAGAGGGGCGGGGCTGATGCTGGGGACGTGAGCCCGGCCACATGGCGGCCGGGGTCCCCAGGCGCAATCCAGCTTGTCTCCTGGGAAGCAACCCACAGTCTTCACGCTCCCTCGGAAGACTGTTTTGGGGCGCCTGGACCCCCGCGTGCGGCCATCTTTGGGCTTAGCGTCGGCCAGCAGGTCCAGCTGATCCCACCCCCGGGCTGGGGCCGCCAGGGGCGTGGCTAGACCAAAGCCCGGGCCGGGAAGAGGGGCGGGGCTGATGCTCGGGCAAGTGAGCCCCGGCCACATGGGGGCCAGGGTCCCCAGGCGCAATCCAGCTTGTCTCCTGGGAAGCAACCCACAGTCTTCACGCTCCCTCGGAAGACTGTTTCAGGGCGGCTGGACTCCCACGCTCGTCCCTCTTTGGGCTTAGCGTCGGCCAGCAGGTACAGCCGATCCCACCCCCGGGCTGGGGCCGCCAGGGGCGTGGCTAGACCCAAGCCCGGGCCGGGAAGAGGGGCGGGGCTGATGCTCGGGGACGTGAGCCCCGGCCACATGGGGGCCGGGGTCCCCAGGCGCAATCCAGCTTGTCTCCTGGGAAGCAACCCACAGTCTTCACGCTCCCTCGAAAGACTGTTTTGGGGCGGCTGGACTCCCACGCGCGGCCCTCTTTGGGCTTAGCATGGGCCAGCAGGTCCAGCCGATCCCACCCCCGGGCTGGGGCCGCCAGGGGCATGGCTAGACCCAAGCCCGGGCCTGGAAGAGGGGCGGGGCTGATGCTCGGGGACGTGAGCCCCGGCCACATGGCGACCAGGGTCCCCAGGCGCAATCCAGCTTGTCTCCTGGGAAGCAACCCACAGTCTTCACGCTCCCTCGGAAGACTGTTTCGGGGCGGCTGGACCCCCATGCGCGGCCCTCTTTGGGCTTAGCTTCGGCCAGCAGGTCCAGCCGATCCCACCCCCGGGCTGGGGCCGCCAGGGGCGTGGCTAGACCCAAGCCCGGGCCGGGAAGAGGGGCGGGGCTGACGCTTGGGGACGTGAGCCCCGGCCACATGGCGGCCGGGGTCCCAGGCGCAATCCAGCTTGTCTCCTGGGAAGCAACCCACAGTCTTCACGCTCCCTCAGAAGACTGTTTCGGGGCGGCTGGACCCCCATGTGCGGCCCTCTTTGGGCTTAGCTTCGGCGAGCAGGTCCAGCCGATCCCACCCCCGGGCTGGGGCCGCCAGGGGCGTGGCTAGACCCAAGTCCGGGCCTGGAAGAGGGCGGGGCTGACGCTTGGGGACGTGAGCCCCGGCCACATGGCGGCCGGGGTCCCCAGGCGCAATCCAGCTTGTCTCCTGGGAAGCAACCCACAGTCTTCACGCTCCCTCGGAATACTGTTTCGGGGCGGCTGGACTCCCACGCTCTTCCCTCTTTGGGCTTAGCGTCGGCCAGCAGGTACAGCCTATCCCACCCCCGGGCTGGGGCCGCAAGGGGCATAGATAGACCCAAGCCTGGGCCGGGAAGAGGTTCGGGGCTGATGCTCGGGGACATGACCCCCGGCCACATGGCAGCCAGGGTCCCCAGGCGCAATCCAGCTTGTCTCCTGGGAAGCAACCCACAGTCTTCACGCTGCCTCGAAAGACAGTTTCGGGGCGGCTGGACCCCCACGCGCGGCCCTCTTTGGGCTTAGCATGGGCTAGCAGGTCCAGCCGATCCCACCAACGGGCTGGGGCCGCCAGGGCCGTGGCTAGACTCAAGCCCGGGCCGGGAAGAGGGGCGGGGCTGATGCTCGGGGACGTGAGCCCAGGACACATGGCGGCCAGGGTCCCCAGGCGCAATCCAGCTTGTCTCCTGGGAAGCAACCCACAGTCTTCACGCTCCCTCAGAAGACTGTTTCGGGGCGGCTGGACCCCCATGTGCGGCCCTCTTTGGGCTTAGTGTCGGCGAGCAGGTACAACCGATCCCACCCCCGGGCTGGGGCCGCAAGGGGCGTGGCTAGACCCAAGCCCGGGCCGGGAAGAGGGGCGGGGCTGATATTCGGGCACGTGAGCCCCGGCCACATGGGGACGGGGTCCCCAGGCGCTATCCAGCTTGTCTCCTGGGAAGCAACCCACAGTCTTCATGCTCCCTCGAAAGACAGTTTCGGGGTGGCTGGACTCCCACGCGCGGCCCTCTTTGGGCTTAGCATGGGCCAGCAGGTCCAGCCGATCCCACCCCCGGGCTGGGGCCGCCAGGGGCATGGATAGACCCAAGCCCGGGCCGGGAAGAGGGGCGGGGCTGATGCTCTTGGACGTGAGCCCCGGCCACATGGCGGCCAGGGTCCCCAGGCGCAATCCAGCTTGTCTCCTGGGAAGCAACCCACAGTCTTCACGCTCCCTCAGAAGACTGTTTCGGGGCGGCTGGACCCCCACGCGCGGCCCTCTTTGGGCTTAGCGTCGGCCAGCGGGTCCAGCCGATCCCACCCCCGGGCTGGGGCCGCCAGGGGCGTGGCTAGACCCAAGCCCGGGCCGGGAAGAGGGGCGAGGCTGACGCTGGGGGACGTGAGCCCTGGCCACATGGCGGCCGGGGTCCCCAGGCGCAATCCAGCTTGTCTCCTGGGAAGCAACCCACAGTCTTCACGCTCCCTCAGAAGACTGTTTCGGGGCGGGTGGACCCCCGCGTGCGGCCCTCTTTGGGCTTAGCGTCGGCCAGCAGGTCCAGCCGATCCCACCCCCGGGCTGGGGCCGCCAGGGGCGTGGCTAGACCCAAGCCCGGGCCGGGAAGAGGGGCGGGGCTGATGCTCGGGCAAGTGAGCCCCGGCCACATGGGGGCCGGGGTCCCCAGGCGCAATCCAGCTTGTCTCCTGGGAAGCAACCCACAGTCTTCACGCTCCCTCGGAAGACTGTTTCATGGCGGCTGGACTCCCACGCGCTGCCCTCTTTGGGCTTAGCGTCAGGGAGCAGGTACAGCCGATCCCACCCCGGGCTGGGGCCGCCAGGGGCGTGGCTAGACCCAAGCCCGGGCCGGGAAGAGGGGCGGAGCTGATGCTCACGGACGTGAGCCCTGGCCACATGGCGGCCGGGGTCCCCAGGCGCAATCCAGCTTGTCTCCTGGGAAGCAACCCACAGTCTTCACGCTCCCTCGAAAGACTGTTTTGGGGCGCCTGGACTCCCACGCGCGGCCCTCTTTGGGCTTAGCATGGGCCAGCAGGTCCAGCCGATCCCACCCCCGGGCTGGGGCCGCCAGGGGCGTGGCTAGACCCAAGCCCGGGACTGGAAGAGGGGCGGGGCTGATGCTCGGGGACGTGAGCCCCGGCCACATGGCGACCAGGGTCCCCAGGCGCAATCCAGCTTGTCTCCTGGGAAGCAACCCACAGTCTTCACGCTCCCTCGGAAGACTGCTTCGGGGCGGCTGGACCCCCGCGTGCGCGGCCCTCTTTGGGCTTAGCTTCGGCCAGCAGGTCCAGCCGATCCCACCCCCGGGCTGGGGCCGCCAGGGGCATGGCTAGACCCAAGCCCGGCCGGGAAGAGGTGCGGGGCTGACGCTTGGGGACGTGAGCCCCGGCCACATGGCGGCCGGGGTCCCAGGCGCAAATCCAGCTTGATTCCTGGGAAGCAACCAACAGTCTTCACGCTCCCTCAGAAGACTGTTTCGGGGCGGCTGGACCCCCATGTGCGGCCCTCTTTGGGCTTAGCTTCGGCGAGCAGTTCCAGCCGATCCCACCCCCGGGCTGGTGCCGCCAGGGGCGTGGCTAGACCCAAGCCCGGGCCGGGAAGAGGGGCGGGGCTGATGCTCGGGTACGTGAGCCCCGGCCACATGGCGGCCGGGGTCCCCAGGCGCAATCCAGCTTGTCTCCTGGGAAGCAACCCACAGTCTTCACGCTCCCTCGGAAGACTGTTTCGGGGCGGCTGGACTCCCACGCTCGGCCCTCTTTGGGCTTAGCGTCGGCCAGCAGGTACAGCCTATCCCACCCCCGGGCTGGGGCCGCAAGGGGCATAGATAGACCCAAGCCTGGGCCGGGAAGAGGTTCGGGGCTGATGCTCGGGGACATGACCCCCGGCCACATGGCAGCCAGGGTCCCCAGGCGCAATCCAGCTTGTCTCCTGGGAAGCAACCCACAGTCTTCACGCTGCCTCGAAAGACAGTTTCGGGGCGGCTGGACCCCCACGCGCGGCCCTCTTTGGGCTTAGCATGGGCTAGCAGGTCCAGCCGATCCCACCCCCGGGCTGGGGCCGCCAGGGGCGTGGCTAGACTCAAGCCCGGGCCGGGAAGAGGGGCGGGGCTGATGCTCGGGGACGTGAGCCCCGGCCACATGGCGGCCAGGGTCCCCAGGCGCAATCCAGCTTGTCTCCTGGGAAGCAACCCACAGTCTTCACGCTCCCTCGGAAGACTGTTTCGGGGCGGCTGGACCCCCATGTGCGGCCCTCTTTGGGCTTAGTGTCGGCGAGCAGGTACAACCGATCCCACCCCCGGGCTGGGGCCGCCAGGGGCGTGGCTAGACCCAAGCCCGGGCCGGGAAGAGGGGCGGGGCTGATGCTCGGGCAAGTGAGCCCCGGCCACATGGGGCCGGGGTCCCCAGGCGCAATCCAGCTTGTCTCCTGGGAAGCAACCCACAGTCTTCACGCTCCCTCGAAAGACTGTTTCGGGGTGGCTGGACTCCCACGCGCGGCCCTCTTTGGGCTTAGCATGGGCCAGCAGGTCCAGCCGATCCCACCCCCGGGCTGGGGCCGCCAGGGGCATGGATAGACCCAAGCCCGGGCCGGGAAGAGGGGCGGGGCTGATGCTCTTGGACGTGAGCCCCCGGCCACATGGCGGCCAGGGTCCCCAGGCGCAATCCAGCTTGTCTCCTGGGAAGCAACCCACAGTCTTCACGCTCCCTCAGAAGACTGTTTCGGGGCGGCTGGACCCCCACGCGCGGCCCTCTTTGGGCTTAGCGTCGGCCAGCAGGTCCAGCCGATCCCACCCCCGGGCTGGGGCCGCCAGGGGCGTGGCTAGACCCAAGCCCGGGCCGGGAAGAGGGGCGGGGCTGACGCTCGGGGACGTGAGCCCGGCCACATGGCGGCCGGGGTCCCCAGGCGCAATCCAGCTTGTCTCCTGGGAAGCAACCCACAGTCTTCACGCTCCCTCAGAAGACTGTTTCGGGGCGGCTGGACCCCCGCGTGCGGCCCTCTTTGGGCTTAGCGTCGGCCAGCAGGTCCAGCCGATCCCACCCCCGGGCTGGGGCCGCCAGGGGCGTGGCTAGACCCAAGCCCGGGCGGGGAAGAGGGGCGGGGCTGATGCTCGGGCACGTGAGCCCCGGCCACATGGCAGCCGGGGTCCCCAGGCGCAATCCAGCTTGTCTCCTGGGAAGCAACCCACAGTCTTCACGCTCCCTCGGAAGACTGTTTCAGGGCGGCTGGACCCCAAACGCGCGGCCCTCTTTGGGCTTAGCGTCGGCCAGCAGGTACAGCCGATCCCACCCCCGGGCTGGGGCCGCCAGGGGCGTGGCTAGACCCAAGCCCGGGCCGGGAAGAGGGGCGGGGCTGATGCTCGGGGACGTGAGCCCCGGCCACATGGGGGCCGGGGTCCCCAGGCGCAATCCAGCTTGTCTCCTGGGAAGCAACCCACAGTCTTCACGCTCCCTCGGAAGACTGTTTTGGGGTGGCTGGACTCCCATGCGCGGCCCTCTTTGGGCTTAGCGTGGGCCAGCAGGTCCAGCCGATCCCACCCCCGGGCTGGGGCCGCCAGGGGCGTGGCTAGACCCAAGCCCGGGCCGGGAAGAGGGGCGGGGCTGATGCTCGGGGACGTGAGCCCCGGCCACATGGCGGCCAGGGTCCCCAGGCGCAATCCAGCTTGTCTCCTGGGAAGCAACCCACAGTCTTCACGCTCCCTCGGAAGACTGTTTTGGGGCGGCTGGACCCCCGTGCGCGGACCTCTTTGGGCTTAGCTTCGGCCAGCAGGTCCAGCCGATCCCACCCCCGGGCTGGGGCCGCCAGGGGCATGGCTAGACCCAAGCCCGGCCGGGAAGAGGGTCGGGGCTGACGCTTGGGGACGTGAGCCCCGGCCACATGGCGGCCGGGGTCCCAGGCGCAATCCAGCTTGATCTCCTGGGAAGCAACCCACAGTCTTCACGCTCCCTCAGAAGACTGTTTCGGGGCGGCTGGACCCCCATGTGCGGCCCTCTTTGGGCTTAGCTTCGGCGAGCATGTCCAGCCGATTCCACCCCCGGGCTGGGGCCGCCAGGGGCGTGGCTAGACCCAAGCCCGGGCCGGGAAGAGGGGCGGGGCTGATGCTCGGGGACGTGAGCCCCGGCCACATGGCGGCCGGGTCCCAGGCGCAATCCAGCTTGTCTCCTGGGAAGCAACCCACAGTCTTCACGCTCCCTCGAAAGACTGTTTTGGGGCGGCTGGACCCCCACGCGCGGCCCTCTTTGGGCTTAGCTTGGGCAGCAGGTCCAGCCGATCCCACCCCGGGCTGGGGCCGCCAGGGGCGTGGCTAGACCCAAGCCCGGGCCGGGAAGAGGGGCGGGGCTGACGCTCGGGGACGTGAGCCCGGCCACATGGCGGCCAGGGTCCCAGGCGCAATCCAGCTTGTCTCCTGGGAAGCAACCCACAGTCTTCACGCTCCCTCGGAAGACTGTTTTGGGGCGGCTGGACCCCCACGCGTGGCCCTCTTTGGGCTTAGCTTGGGCAAGCAGGTCCAGCCGATCCCACCCCCGGGCTGGGGCCACCAGGGGCGTGGCTAGACCCAAGCCCGGGCCGGGAAGAGGGGCGGGGCTGACGCTCGGGGACGTGAGCCCGGCCACATGGCGGCCAGGGTCCCCAGGCGCAATCCAGCTTGTCTCCTGGGAAGCAACCCACAGTCTTCACGCTCCCTCGGAAGACTGTTTCGGGGCGGGTGGACCCCACGCGCGGCCCCCTTTGGGCTTAGCGTCGGCCAGCAGGTCCAGCCGATCCCACCCCCGGGCTGGGGCCGCCAGGGGCGTGGCTAGACCCAAGCCCGGGCCGGGAAGAGGGGCGGGGCTGATGCTCGGGGACGTGAGCCCCGGCCACATGGAGGCCGGGGTCCCCAGGCGCAATCCAGCTTGTCTCCTGGGAAGCAACCCACAGTCTTCACGCTCCCTTGGAAGACTGCTTTGGGGCGGCTGGACCCCACGCGCGGCCCTCTTTGGGCTTAGCGTGGGCGAGCAGGTCCAGCCGATCCCACCCCCGGGCTGGGGCCGCCAGGGGCGTGGCTAGACCCAAGCCGGGCCGGGAAGAGGGGCGGGGCTGACGCTCTGGGACGTGAGCCCCGGCCACATGGCGGCCGGGGTCCCCAGGCGCAATCCAGCTTGTCTCCTGGGAAGCAACCCACAGTCTTCACGCTCCCTCAGAAGACTGTTTGGGGCGGCTGGACCCCCACGTGCGGCCCTCTTTGGGCTTAGTGTCGGCAAGCAGGTCCAGCCGATCCCACCCCCGGGCTGGGGCCGCAGGGGCATGGCTAGACCCAAGCCCGGGCCGGGAAGAGGGGCGGGGCTGACGCTCGGGGACGTGAGCCCCGGCCACATGGAGGCCGGCGTCCCAGGCGCAATCCAGCTTGTCTCCTGGGAAGCAACCCACAGTCTTCACGCTCCCTCAGAAGACTGTTTCGGGTGGGCTGGACCCCACGCGCGGCCCTCTTTGGGCTTAGCGTCGGCAAGCAGGTCCAGCCGATCCCACCCCCGGGCTGGGGCCGCCAGGGGCATGGCTAGACCCAAGCCCGGGCCGGGAAGAGGGGCGGGGCTGACGCATGGGGACGTGAGCCCCGGCCACATGGCGGCCGGGTCCCCAGGCGCAATCCAGCTTGTCTCCTGGGAAGCAACCCACAGTCTTCACGCTCCCTCGGAAGACTGTTTCGGGGCGACTGGACCCCCACGCGCGGCCCTCTTTGGGCTTAGTGTCGCGAGCAGGTCCAGCCGATCCCACCCCCGGGCTGGGGCCGCCAGGGGCGTGGCTAGACCCAAGCCCGGGCGGGAAGAGGGGCGGGGCTGATGCTCGGGGAAGTGAGCCCCGGCCACATGGCGGCCGGGGTCCCCAGGCGCAATCCAGCTTGTCTCCTGGGAAGCAACCCACAGTCTTCACGCTCCCTCAGAAGACTGTTTCGGGGCGGCTGGACCCCCACGTGCGGCCCTCTTTGGGCTTAGCGTCGGCGAGCAGGTCCAGCCGATCCCACCCCTGGGCTGGGGCCATCAGGGGCGTGGCTAGACCCAAGCCCGGGCCGGGAAGAGGGGCGGGGCTGACGCTCGGGGACGTGAGCCCCGGCCACATGGCGGCCAGGGTCCCCAGGCGCAATCCAGCTTGTCTCCTGGGAAGCAACCCACAGTCTTCACGCTCCCTTGGAAGACTGCTTTGGGGCGGCTGGACCCCCACGCGCGGCCCTCTTTGGGCTTAGCATCGGCCAGCAGGTCCAGCCGATCCCACCCCGGGCTGGGGCCGCCAGGGGCGTGGCTAGACCCAAGCCCGGGCCGGGAAGAGGGGCGGGGCTGACGCTCGGGGACGTGAGCCCCGGCCACATGGCGGCCAGGGTCCCCAGGCGCAATCCAGCTTGTCTCCTGGGAAGCAACCCACAGTCTTCACGCTCCCTCGGACACTGTCTCTGGGTAGCTGGACCCCCACGCGCGGCCCTCTTTGGGCTTAGTGTCGGCAAGCAGGTTCAGCCGATCCCACCCCCGGGCTGGGGCCGCCAGGGGCGTGGCTAGACCCAAGCCCGGGCCGGGAAGAGGGGCGGGGCTGACGCTCGGGGACGTGAGCCCTGGCCACATGGCGGCCGGGGTCCCCAGGCGCAATCCAGCTTGTCTCCTGGGAAGCAACCCACAGTCTTCACGCTCCCTCGGAAGACTGTTTCGGGGCGGCTGGACCCCCCTGCGCGGCCCTCTTTGGGCTTAGTGTCGGCCAGCAGGTCCAGCCGATCCCACCCCGGGCTGGGGCCGCCAGGGGCGTGGCTAGACCCAAGCCCGGGCCGGGAAGAGGGGCGGGGCTGACGCTCGGGGACGTGAGCCCCGGCCACATGGAGGCCGGCGTCCTCAGGCGCAATCCAGCTTGTCTCTTGGGAAGCAACCCACAGTCTTCACGCTCCCTCGGAAGACAGTTTCATGGGCGCTGGACCCCACGCGCGGCCCTCTTTGGGCTTAGCATGGGCCAGCAGGTCCAGCCGATCCCACCCCGGGCTGGGGCCGCCAGGGGCGTGGCTAGACCCAAGCCCGGGCCGGGAAGAGGGGCGGGGCTGACGCTCGGGGACGTGAGCCCCGGCTACATGGGTGTCAGGGTCCCCAGGCGCAATCCAGCTTGTCTCCTGGGAAGCAACCCACAGTCTTCACGCTCCCTCAGAAGACTGTTTTGGGGCAGCTGGACCCCCACGCGCGGCCCTCTTTGGGCTTAGCGTCGGCGAGCAGGTCCATCTGATCCCACCCCCGGGCTGGGGCCGCCAGGGGCGTGGCTAGACCCAAGCCCGGGCCGGGAAGAGGGGCGGGGCTGACTTTTGGGGACGTGAGCCCCGGCCACATGGCGGCCAGGGTCCCCAGGCGCAATCCAGCTTGTCTCCTGGGAAGCAACCCACAGTCTTCACGCTCCCTCAGAAGACTGTTTTGGGGCAGCTGGACCCCCACGCGCGGCCCTCTTTGGGCTTAGTGTGAGCGAGCAGGTCCAGCCGATCCACCCCCGGGCTGGGGCCGCCAGGGGCGTGGCTAGACCCAAGCCCGGGCCGGGAAGAGGGGCGGGGCTGACGCTCGGGGACGTGAGCCCCGGCCACATGGGGCCGGGGTCCCCAGGCGCAATCCAGCTTGTCTCCTGGGAAGCAACCCACAGTCTTCACGCTCCCTCGGAAGACTGTTTGGGGCGGCTGGACCCCCATGCGCGGCCCTCTTTGGGCTTAGTGTCGGCCAGCAGGTCCAGCGATCCCACCCCCGGGCTGGGGCCGCCAGGGGCGTGGCTAGACCCAAGCCCGGGCCGGGAAGAGGGGCGGGGCTGACGCTCGGGGACGTGAGCCCCGGCCACATGGCGGCCGGGGTCCCCAGGCGCAATCCAGCTTGTCTCCTGGGAAGCAACCCACAGTCTTCACGCTCCCTCGGAAGACTGTTTCGGGGCGGCTGGACCCCCACGCGCGGCCCTCTTTGGGCTTAGCGTCGGCCAGCAGGTCCAGCCGATCCCACCCCCGGGCTGGGGCCGCCAGGGGCGTGGCTAGACCCAAGCCCGGGCCGGGAAGAGGGGCGGGGCTGATGCTCGGGGACGTGAGCCCCGGCCACATGGCGGCCGGGGTCCCCAGGCGCAATCCAGCTTGTCTCCTGGGAAGCAACCCACAGTCTTCACGCTCCCTTGGAAGACTGCTTTGGGGCGATGGACCCCACGCGCGGCCCTCTTTGGGCTTAGCGTGGGCGAGCAGGTCCAGCCGATCCCACCCCCGGGCTGGGGCCGCCAGGGGCGTGGCTAGACCCAAGCCGGGCCGGGAAGAGGGGCGGGGCTGAACGCTCTGGGACGTGAGCCCCGGCCACATGGCGGCCAGGGTCCCCAGGTGCATTCCAGCTTGTCTCCTGGGAAGCAACCCACAGTCTTCACGCTCCCTCAGAAGACGGTTTTGGGGTGGCTGGACCCCCACGCGCGGCCCACTTTGGGCTTAGTGTCGGCGAGCAGGTCCAGCCAATCCCTCCCCCGGGCTGGGGCCATCAGGGGCGTGGCTAGACCCAAGCCCGGGCCGGGAAGAGGGGCGGGGCTGACGCTCGGGGACGTGAGCCCCGGCCACATGGAGGCCAGGGTCCCCAGGCGCAATCCAGCTTGTCTCCTGGGAAGCAACCCACAGTCTTCACGCTCCCTCAGAAGACTGTTTCGGGTGGGTGCACTCCCATGCGCGGCCCTCTTTGGGCTTAGTGTCGGCCAGCAGGTCCAGCCGATCCCACCCCCGGGTTGGGGCCGCCAGGGGCGTGGCTAGACCCAAGCCCGGGCCGGGAAGAGGGGCGGGGCTGACGCTTGGGACGTGAGCCCCGGCCACATGGAGGCCGGCGTCCCCAGGCGCAATCCAGCTTGTCTCCTGGGAAGCAACCCACAGTCTTCACGCTCCCTCGGAAGACTGTTTCGGGGCGCTGGACCCCCGCGCGTGCCCTCTTTGGGCTATGTGTCGACGAGCAGGTCCAGCCGATCCCACCCCCGGGCTGGGGCCGCCAGGGGCGTGGCTAGACCCAAGCCCGGGCCGGGAAGAGGGGCGGGGCTGATGCTCGGGGAAGTGAGCCCCGGCAACATGACGGCCGGGGTCCCCAGGCGCAATCCAGCTTGTCTCTTGGGAAGCAACCCACAGTCTTCACGCTCGCTCAGAAGACTGTTTCGGGGCGGCTGGACCCCCACGTGCGGCCCTCTTGGGCTTAGCGTGGGCGAGAAGGTCCAGCCGATCCCACCCCCGGGCTGGGGCCGCCAGGGGCGTGGCTAGACCCAAGCCCAGGCCGGGATGAGGGGCGGGGCTGACGCTTGGGGACGTGAGCCCCGGCCACATGGGGACCAGGATCCCCAGGCACAATCCAGCTTGTCTCCTGGGAAGCAACCCACAGTCTTCACGCTCCCTTGGAAGACTGCTTTGGGGAGGCTGGACCCCCACGCGCGGCCCTCTTTGGGGTAGCATCGGCCAGCAGGTCCAACCGATCCCACCCTGGGCTGGGGCCGCCAGGGGCGTGGCTAGACCCAAGCCCGGGCCGGGAAGAGGGGCGGGGCTGACGCTCGGGGACGTGAGCCCCGGCTACATGGGTGTCAGGGTCCCCAGGCGCAATCCAGCTTGTCTCCTGGGAAGCAACCCACAGTCTTCACGCTCCCTCAGAAGACTGTTTTGGGGCAGCTGGACCCCCACGCGCGGCCCTCTTTGGGCTTAGCGTCGGCGAGCAGGTCCATCTGATCCCATCCCCGGGCTGGGGCCACCAGGGGCGTGGCTAGACCCAAGCCCGGGCCGGGAAGAGGGGCGGGGCTGATGCTCGGGGACGTGAGCCCCGGCCACATGGCGGCCGGGGTCCCCAGGCGCAATCCAGCTTGTCTCCTGGGAAGCAACCCACAGTCTTCACGCTCCCTCAGAAGACTGTTTTGGTGTGGCTGGACCCCCACGCGCGGCCCTCTTTGGGCTTAGCGTCGGCGAGCAGGTCCATCGATCCCACCCCCGGGCTGGGGCCGCCAGGGGCGTGGCTAGACCCAAGCCCGGGCGGGAAGAGGGGCGGGGCTGACGCTCTGGGACATGAGCCCCGGCCACATGGCTGTCAGTGTCCCCAGGCGCAATCCAGCTTGTCTCCTGGGAAGCAACCCACAGTCTTCACGCTCCCTCGGAAGACTGTTTCGGGGTGCCTGGACCCCCGCGCGTTGCCCTCTTTGGGCTATGTGTCGGCGAGCAGGTCCAGCGATCCCACCCCGGGCTGGGGCCGCCAGGGGCGTGGCTAGACACAAGCCCGGGTCTGGAAGAGGGCAGGGCTGATGCTCGGGGAAGTGAGCCCCGGCCACATGACGGCCGGGGTCCCCAGGCGCAATCCAGCTTGTCTCTTGGGAAGCAACCCACAGTCTTCACGCTCCCTTGGAAGACTGCTTTGGGGAGGCTGGACCCCCACGCGCGGCCCTCTTTGGGCTTAGTGTCGGCGAGCAGGTCCAACCGATCCCACCACGGGCTGGGGCCGCCAGGGGCGTGGCTAGACCCAAGCCCGGGCCGGGAAGAGGGGCGGGGCTGATGCTCGGGGACGTGAGCCCCGGCCACATGGGTGTCAGGGTCCCCAGGCGCAATCCAGCTTGTCTCCTGGGAAGTAACCCACCGTCTTCACGCTCCCTCAGAAGACTGTTTTGGGGCAGCTGGACCCCCACGCGCGGCCCTCTTTGGGCTTAGCGTAGGTGAGCAGGTCCATCTGATCCCATCCCCGGGCTGGGGCCACCAGGGGCGTGGCTAGACCCAAGCCCGGGCCGGGAAGAGGGGCGGGGCTGACTTTTGGGGACGTGAGCGCCGGCCACATGGCGGCCGGGGTCCCCAGGCGCAATCCAGCTTGTCTCCTGGGAAGCAACCCACAGTCTTCACGCTCCCTCAGAAGACTGTTTTGGGGCGGCTGTACCTCCACGCGCGGCCCTCTTTGGGCTTAGTGTGAGCGAGCAGGTCCAGCCGATCCCACCCCCGGGCTGGGGCCGCCAGGGGCGTGGCTAGACCCAAGCCCGGGCCGGGAAGAGGGGTGGGGCTGATGCTCGGGGACGTGAGCCCCGGCCACATGGAGGCCGGGGTCCCCAGGTGCATTCCAGCTTGTCTCCTGGGAAGCAACCCACAGTCTTCACGCTCCCTCGGAAGACAGTTTCATGGCGGCTGGACCCCCACGTGCGGCCCTCTTTGGGCTTAGCGTCGGCCAGCAGGTCCAGCTGATCCCACCCCCGGGCTGGGGCCGCCAGGGGCGTGGCTAGACCCAAGCCCGGGCCGGGAAGAGGGGCGGGGCTGACGCTCGGGGACGTGAGCCCCGGCCACATGGGGACCAGGGTCCCCAGGCGCAATCCAGCTTGTCTCCTGGGAAGCAGCCCACAGTTTTCACGCTCCCTTGGAAGACTGCTTTGGGGCGGCTGGACCCCCACGTGCGGCCCTCTTTGGGCTTAGCATCAGCGAGCAGGTCCAGCCGATCCCACCCCCGGGCTGGGGCCGCCAGGGGCGTGGCTAGACCCAAGCCCGGGCCGGGAAGAGGGGCGGGGCTGATGCTCGGGGACGTGAGCCCCGGCCACATGGCGGCCGGGGTCCCCAGGCGCAATCCAGCTTGTCTCTTGGGAAGCAACCCACAGTCTTCACGCTCCCTTGGAAGACTGCTTTGTTGTGGCTGGACCCCCACGCGCGGCCCTCTTTGGGCTTAGCGTGGGCGAGCAGGTCCAGCCGATCCCACCCCCGGGCTGGGGCCGCCAGGGGCGTGGCTAGACCCAAGCCCTGGGCGGGAAGAGGGGCGGGGCTGACGCTCTTGTACATGAGCCCCGGCCACATGGCTGTCAGTGTCCCCAGGCGCAATCCAGCTTGTCTCCTGGGAAGCAACCCACAGTCTTCACGGTCCCTCAGAAGACTGTTACAGGGTGGCTGGACCCCCACGCGCGGCCCTCTTTGGGCTTAGTGTCCGCAAGCAGGTCCAGCGGATCCCACCCCCGGGCTGGGGCCGCCAGGGGCGTGGCTAGACCCAAGCCCTGGCCGGGATGAGGGGCGGGGCTGACGCTCGGGGACGTGAGCCCCGGCCACATGGCGGCCGGGGTCCCCAGGCGCAATCCAGCTTGTCTCCTGGGAAGCAACCCACAGTCTTCACGCTCCCTTGGAAGACTGCTTTGGGGCGGCTGGACCCCCACGTGCGGCCCTCTTTGGGCTTAGCATCGGCGAGCAGGTCCAGCCGATCCCACCCCCGGGCTGGGGCCGCCAGGGGCGTGGCTAGACCCAAGCCCTGGGCGGGAAGAGGGGCGGGGCTGACGCTCTTGTACATGAGCCCCGGCCACAAGGCTGTCAGTGTCCCCAGGCGCAATCCAGCTTGTCTCCTGTGAAGCAACCCACAGTCTTCACGGTCCCTCGGAAGACTGTTTCGGGGTGGCTGGACCCCCACGCGCGGCCCTCTTTGGGCTTTGCGTCCGCAAGCAGGTCCAGCGGATCCCACCCCCGGGCTGGGGCCGCCAGGGGCGTGGCTAGACCCAAGCCCTGGCCGGGATGAGGGGCGGGGCTGACGCTCGGGGACGTGAGCCCCGGCCACATGGCGGCCGGGGTCCCCAGGCGCAATCCAGCTTGTCTCCTGGGAAGCAACCCACAGTCTTCACGCTCCCTCGGAAGACTGTTTTGGTGCGGCTGGACCCCCACGCGCGGCCCTCTTTGGGCTTAGCGTGGGCGAGCAGGTCCAGCCGATCCCACCCCGGGCTGGGGCCGCCAGGGGCGTGGCTAGACCCAAGCCCTGGGCGGGAAGAGGGGCGGAGCTGACGCTCGGGGACGTGAGCCCTGGCCACATGGCGGCCGGGGTCCCCAGGCGCAATCCAGCTTGTCTCCTGGGAAGCAACCCAGTCTTCACGCTCCCTCGGAAGACTGTTTCTGGGTGGCTGGACCCCCACGCGCGGCCCTCTTTGGGCTTAGTGTCGGCAAGCATGTACAGCCGATCCCACCCCCGGGCTGGGGCCGCCAGGGGCGTGGCTAGACCCAAGCACGGGTCTGGAACAGGGCGGGGCTGATGCTCGGGGACGTGAGCCCCGGCCGCATGGAGGCCGGCGTCCTCAGGCGCAATCCAGCTTGTCTCCTTGGAAGCAACCCACAGTCTTCACGCTCCCTCGGAAGACAGTTTCATGGAGGCTGGACCCCCACGCGCGGCCCTCTTTGGGCTTAGTGTGGGCGAGCAGGTCCAGCCGATCCCACCCCCGGGCTGGGGCCGCCAGGGGCGTGGCTAGACCCAAGCCCGGGCCGGGAAGAGGGGCGGGGCTGATGCTCGGGGACGTGAGCCCCGGCCACATGGGTGTCAGGGTCCCCAGGCGCAATCCAGCTTGTCTCCTGGGAAGTAACCCACCGTCTTCACGCTCCCTCAGAAGACTGTTTTGGGGCAGCTGGACCCCCACGCGCGGCCCTCTTTGGGCTTAGCGTAGGTGAGCAGGTCCATCTGATCCCATCCCCGGGCTGGGGCCACCAGGGGCGTGGCTAGACCCAAGCCCGGGCCGGGAAGAGGGGCGGGGCTGACTTTTGGGGACGTGAGCGCCGGCCACATGGCGGCCGGGGTCCCCAGGCGCAATCCAGCTTGTCTCCTGGGAAGCAACCCACAGTCTTCACGCTCCCTCAGAAGACTGTTTTGGGGCGGCTGTACCTCCACGCGCGGCCCTCTTTGGGCTTAGTGTGAGCGAGCAGGTCCAGCCGATCCCACCCCCGGGCTGGGGCCGCCAGGGGCGTGGCTAGACCCAAGCCCGGGCCGGGAAGAGGGGTGGGGCTGATGCTCGGGGACGTGAGCCCCGGCCACATGGAGGCCGGGGTCCCCAGGTGCATTCCAGCTTGTCTCCTGGGAAGCAACCCACAGTCTTCACGCTCCCTCGGAAGACAGTTTCATGGCGGCTGGACCCCCACGTGCGGCCCTCTTTGGGCTTAGCGTCGGCCAGCAGGTCCAGCTGATCCCACCCCCGGGCTGGGGCCGCCAGGGGCGTGGCTAGACCCAAGCCCGGGCCGGGAAGAGGGGCGGGGCTGACGCTCGGGGACGTGAGCCCCGGCCACATGGGGACCAGGGTCCCCAGGCGCAATCCAGCTTGTCTCCTGGGAAGCAGCCCACAGTTTTCACGCTCCCTTGGAAGACTGCTTTGGGGCGGCTGGACCCCCACGTGCGGCCCTCTTTGGGCTTAGCATCAGCGAGCAGGTCCAGCCGATCCCACCCCCGGGCTGGGGCCGCCAGGGGCGTGGCTAGACCCAAGCCCGGGCCGGGAAGAGGGGCGGGGCTGATGCTCGGGGACGTGAGCCCCGGCCACATGGCGGCCGGGGTCCCCAGGCGCAATCCAGCTTGTCTCTTGGGAAGCAACCCACAGTCTTCACGCTCCCTTGGAAGACTGCTTTGTTGTGGCTGGACCCCCACGCGCGGCCCTCTTTGGGCTTAGCGTGGGCGAGCAGGTCCAGCCGATCCCACCCCCGGGCTGGGGCCGCCAGGGGCGTGGCTAGACCCAAGCCCTGGGCGGGAAGAGGGGCGGGGCTGACGCTCTTGTACATGAGCCCCGGCCACATGGCTGTCAGTGTCCCCAGGCGCAATCCAGCTTGTCTCCTGGGAAGCAACCCACAGTCTTCACGGTCCCTCAGAAGACTGTTACAGGGTGGCTGGACCCCACGCGCGGCCCTCTTTGGGCTTAGTGTCCGCAAGCAGGTCCAGCGGATCCCACCCCCGGGCTGGGGCCGCCAGGGGCGTGGCTAGACCCAAGCCCTGGCCGGGATGAGGGGCGGGGCTGACGCTCGGGGACGTGAGCCCCGGCCACATGGCGGCCGGGGTCCCCAGGCGCAATCCAGCTTGTCTCCTGGGAAGCAACCCACAGTCTTCACGCTCCCTTGGAAGACTGCTTTGGGGCGGCTGGACCCCCACGTGCGGCCCTCTTTGGGCTTAGCATCGGCGAGCAGGTCCAGCCGATCCCACCCCCGGGCTGGGGCCGCCAGGGGCGTGGCTAGACCCAAGCCCTGGGCGGGAAGAGGGGCGGGGCTGACGCTCTTGTACATGAGCCCCGGCCACAAGGCTGTCAGTGTCCCCAGGCGCAATCCAGCTTGTCTCCTGTGAAGCAACCCACAGTCTTCACGGTCCCTCAGAAGACTGTTTCGGGGTGGCTGGACCCCCACGCGCGGCCCTCTTTGGACTTTGCGTCCGCAAGCAGGTCCAGCGGATCCCACCCCCGGGCTGGGGCCGCCAGGGGCGTGGCTAGACCCAAGCCCTGGCCGGGATGAGGGGCGGGGCTGACGCTCGGGGACGTGAGCCCCGGCCACATGGCGGCCGGGGTCCCCAGGCGCAATCCAGCTTGTCTCCTGGGAAGCAACCCACAGTCTTCACGCTCCCTCGGAAGACTGTTTTGGTGCGGCTGGACCCCCACGCGCGGCCCTCTTTGGGCTTAGCGTGGGCGAGCAGGTCCAGCCGATCCCACCCCCGGGCTGGGGCCGCCAGGGGCGTGGCTAGACCCAAGCCCTGGGCGGGAAGAGGGGCGGAGCTGACGCTCGGGGACGTGAGCCCTGGCCACATGGCGGCCGGGGTCCCCAGGCGCAATCCAGCTTGTCTCCTGGGAAGCAACCCAGTCTTCACGCTCCCTCGGAAGACTGTTTCTGGGTGGCTGGACCCCCACGCGCGGCCCTCTTTGGGCTTAGTGTCGGCAAGCATGTACAGCCGATCCCACCCCCGGGCTGGGGCCGCCAGGGGCGTGGCTAGACCCAAGCACGGGTCTGGAACAGGGCGGGGCTGATGCTCGGGGACGTGAGCCCCGGCCGCATGGAGGCCGGCGTCCTCAGGCGCAATCCAGCTTGTCTCCTTGGAAGCAACCCACAGTCTTCACGCTCCCTCGGAAGACAGTTTCATGGAGGCTGGACCCCCACGCGCGGCCCTCTTTGGGCTTAGTGTGGGCGAGCAGGTCCAGCCGATCCCACCCCCGGGCTGGGGCCGCCAGGGGCGTGGCTAGACCCAAGCCCGGGCCGGGAAGAGGGGCGGGGCTGATGCTCGGGGACGTGAGCCCCGGCCACATGGCGGCCGGGGTCCCCAGGTGCATTCCAGCTTGTCTCCTTGGAAGCAACCCACAGTCTTCACGCTCCCTCGGAAGACGGTTACGGGGCGCCTGGACCCCCGCGCGTTGCCCTCTTTGGGCTTAGCGTGGGCGAGCAGGTCCAGCCGATCCCAACCCCGGGCTGGGGCCGCCAGGGGCGTGGCTAGACCCAAGCCCGGGCCGGGAAGAGGGGCGGGGCTGATGCTCGGGGACGTGAGCCCCGGCTACATGGGTGTCAGGGTCCCCAGGCGCAATCCAGCTTGTCTCCTGGGAAGCAACCCACCGTCTTCACGCTCCCTCAGAAGACTGTTTTGGGGCAGCTGGACCCCCACGCGCGGCCCTCTTTGGGCTTAGTGTTGGCGAGCAGGTCCATCTGATCCCATCCCCGGGCTGGGGCCACCAGGGGCGTGGCTAGACCCAAGCCCGGGCCGGGAAGAGGGGCGGGGCTGACTTTTGGGGACGTGAGCGCCGGCCACATGGCGGCCGGGGTCCCCAGGCGCAATCCAGCTTGTCTCCTGGGAAGCAACCCACAGTCTTCACGCTCCCTCAGAAGACTGTTTTGGGGCGGCTGTACCCCCACGCGCAGCCCAATTTGGGCTTAGTGTGAGCGAGCAGGTCCATCTGATCCCACCCCCGGGCTGGGGCCGCCAGGGGCGTGGCTAGACCCAAGCCCGGGCCGGGAAGAGGGGTGGGGCTGATGCTCGGGGACGTGAGCCCCGGCCACATGGCGGCCGGGGTCCCCAGGTGCATTCCAGCTTGTCTCCTGGGAAGCAACCCACAGTCTTCACGCTCCCTCGGAAGACAGTTTCATGGCGGCTGGACCCCCACGTGCGGCCCTCTTTGGGCTTAGCGTCGGCCAGCAGGTCCAGCCGATCCCACCCCCGGGCTGGGGCCGCCAGGGGCGTGGCTAGACCCAAGCCCGGGCCGGGAAGAGGGGCGGGGCTGATGCTCGGGGACGTGAGCCCCGGCCACATGGGTGTCAGGGTCCCCAGGCGCAATCCAGCTTGTCTCCTGGGAAGCAACCCACAGTCTTCACGCTCCCTTGGAAGACTTCTTTGGGGCGGCTGGACCCCCACGCACGGCCCTCTTTGGGCTTAGCGTGGGCGAGCAGGTCCAGCCGATCCCACCCCCGGGCTGGGGCTGTCAGGGGCGTGGCTAGACCCAAGCCCGGGCCGGGAAGAGGGGCGGGGCTGACGCTCGGGGACGTGAGCCCCGGCCACATGGCGGCCGGGGTCCCCAGGCGCAATCCAGCTTGTCTCCTGGGAAGCAACCCACAGTCTTCACGCTCCCTCGGAAGACTGTTACGGGGCGCCTGGACCCCCGCGCGTTGCCCTCTTTGGGCTATGTGTCGACGAGCAGGTCCAGCCGATTCCACCCCCGGGCTGGGGCCGTCAGGGGCGTGGCTAGACCCAAGCCCGGGCCTGGAAGAGGGCCGGGGCTGACGCTTGGGGATGTGAGCCCCGGCCACATGGCGGCCGGGGTCCCCAGGCGCAATCCAGCTTGTCTCCTGGGAAGCAACCCACAGTCTTCACGCTCCCTCAGAAGACTGTTTCGGGGCGGCTGGACTCCCACGCTCTTCCCACTTTGGGCTTAGCGTCGGCCAGCAGGTACAGCCTATCCCACCCCCGGGCTGGGGCGGCAAGGGGCGTGGCAAGACCCAAGCCCGGGACTGGAAGAGGGGCGGGGCTGATGCTCTTGGACGTGAGCCCCGGCCACATGGCGACCAGGGTCCCCAGGCGCAATCCAGCTTTTCTCCTGGGAAGCAACCCACAGTCTTCACGCTCCCTCGGAAGACTGTTTCGGGGCAGCTGGACCCCCGCGCGCGGCACTCTTTGGGCTTAGCGCCGGCCAGCATGTACAGCTGATCCCACCCCCGGGCTGGGGCCGCAAGGGGCGTGGCTAGACCCAAGCCCGGGCCGGGAAGAGGGGCGGGGCTGACGCTCGGGCAAGTGAGCCCCGGCCACATGGGGGCCGGGGTCCCCAGGCGCAATCCAGCTTGTCTCCTTGGAAGCAACCCACAGTCTTCACGCTCCCTCGGAAGACAGTTTCATGGAGGCTGGACCCCCACGCGCGGCCCTCTTTGGGCTTAGTGTGGGCGAGCAGGTCCAGCCGATCCCACCCCCGGGCTGGGGCAGCCAGGGGCGTGGCTAGACCCAAGCCCGGGCCGGGAAGAGGGGCGGGGCTGATGCTCGGGGACGTGAGCCCCGGCCACATGGCGGCCGGGGTCCCCAGGTGCATTCCAGCTTGTCTCCTGGGAAGCAACCCACAGTCTTCACGCTCCCTCGGAAGACGGTTACGGGGCGCCTGGACCCCCGCGCGTTGCCCTCTTTGGGCTTAGCGTGGGCGAGCAGGTCCAGCCGATCCCACCCCGGGCTGGGGCCGCCAGGGGCGTGGCTAGACCCAAGCCCAGGCCGGGAAGAGGGGCGGGGCTGACGCTCGGGGACGTGAGCCCCGGCCACATGGGGACCAGGATCCCGAGGCACAATCCAGCTTGTCTCCTGGGAAGCAACCCACAGTCTTCACGCTCCCTTGGAAGACTGCTTTGGGGCGGCTGGACCCCCACGCGCGGCCCTCTTTGGGGTAGCATCGGCCAGCAGGTCCAACCGATCCCACCCTGGGCTGGGGCCGCCAGGGGCGTGGCTAGACCCAAGCCCGGGCCGGGAAGAGGGGCGGGGCTGATGCTCGGGGACGTGAGCCCCGGCTACATGGGTGTCAGGGTCCCCAGGCGCAATCCAGCTTGTCTCCTGGGAAGCAACCCACCGCCTTCACGCTCCCTCAGAAGACTGTTTTGGGGCAGCTGGACCCCCACGCGCGGCCCTCTTTGGGCTTAGTGTTGGCGAGCAGGTCCATCTGATCCCATCCCCGGGCTGGGGCCACCAGGGGCGTGGCTAGACCCAAGCCCGGGCCGGGAAGAGGGGCGGGGCTGACTTTCGGGGACGTGAGCCCCGGCCACATGGCGGCCGGGGTCCCCAGGCGCAATCCAGCTTGTCTCCTGGGAAGCATCCCACAGTCTTCACGCTCCCTCAGAAGACTGTTTTGGGGCGGCTGTACCCCCACGCGCAGCCCAATTTGGGCTTAGTGTGGGCGAGCAGGTCCAGCCGATCCCACCCCTGGGCTGGGGCCGCCAGGGGCGTGGCTAGACCCAAGCCCGGGCCGGGAAGAGGGGGGGGCTGATGCTCGGGGACGTGAGCCCCGGCCACATGGCGGCCGGGGTCCCCAGGTGCAATCCAGCTTGTCTCCTGGGAAGCAACCCACAGTCTTCACGCTCCCTCGGAAGACAGTTTCATGGCGGCTGGACCCCCACGCGCGGCCCTCTTTGGGCTTAGTGTCGGCGAGCAGGTCCAGCCGATCCCACCCCCGGGCTGGGGCCGCCAGGGGCGTGGCTAGACCCAAGCCCGGGCCGGGAAGAGGGGCGGGGCTGATGCTCGGGGACGTGAGCCCCGGCCACATG